>NC_141597.1:5604939-5904939 GCF_047967505.1 Dipteris shenzhenensis
TTTTGGGATTCAGGGTTTACGGATTAGGGTTTAGGGTTTGGGTTTAGCATTTAGGTTTTGGTGGTTTGGGTTTAGGGTTTGGGAGTTTGAGGGTTTAGGGTTTAGGGTTTAAGGTTTTGAAATTAGGGTCTAGGGTTTGGGGGTTTGGGTTTAGGATTTATGATTTAGGTTTTAGAGGTTTGGGTTTAGGGTTTAGGGTTTAGAGGTTAGATTTTGGGGTTTTAGGGTTTGGGGATTAGGGTTTTTTAGAGTTTTGGTTTAGGGTTTAAGGTTTGGAGTTTAGGTTTCAGGGTTTAGGGTTTGGGGTTTGGGTTTTTAGTTTAGGGTTTGGGGGTTAGGTTTTAGGATTTGAGGATTTGGGTTTCAGAGTTTGGGGGTTAGGGTTTAGGATTTGGCATTTGGAGTCAATTTAAATTTTTAGTTTTTATTATTTTTTATAAAGTCAAATTTAAATTTATTAAGATTTTAACTTCTTATTAATGTGAATGTTAAATTCTTATGAGTTGTAAGTAAATTAGTTTTTGTAAATAAAAATTTTGTCTTTTTTAAACTCACAACCTGAGTATATTAAAAAGAACAATGGAAAATAGATTATTTCTTGCTTTTAACTCGCAACCTAAGCATATTAAAAAGAACAATGGAAAAGAAATTATTTCTTGCTTTTCTTTGCTTTGACGGTTAGTGTAGTCTAGATTAGCATAGATTAGTTTGTCCTTAGAGGAGAGAACTCCAAAAAAACCAATCAAAGCCATGCTCAAAATTTCTCGACTAGTTCCTAATCGGAGTCAATCCATTTGTTCACATTCGGTTTCACACTCACAATAACCCTACCATTTAAGCAACGATCAAGATTTTAAAACTTTCAAGATGATTGGAAGTTGTATCAGTGGACAGGACAGATTACAGTTGAATCAGTTATGGGACTGGACAGAGCAGATTATATTTGTACCAGTTGTGGGAGTTGACAGAGCATATTCAATTTTTGATTCTCCATACTATTTGTTTTCTCTCTTGCGTATGAGATCCTGTTATCTATTGAGCACAGACGCTTATATCAGATAGACTTCAGACTTGTATTCGATTGTACTTTATTTCATTTTACACTATCCATGAGTTCATTGTAAATCCTTATTTTTTTTCACATTTATGCCTTGTATCTAAGCCTTGGAAAGCCTTTTAAGCTATTCCCAAAGCATGAAATTGACACTTATATGATTGGGAAGAATGAAAACTTGAGGTGTATCAACGGGACTCATTGTAGTTTTGATTTATCAAAGTAATTGTAGTTTTCATGCAAAAGTATTATAGTTTTTGTACCTAAAATTTTTGTTGTGCTTTAATATAGGATGGATCTTGAGGCTACATCATTTGTCAATGGTATGACACTAAAATACAATGGAAGAATTTATGCCCCAAAGGACTTCACAAACTGGACCATTGTTGACACAACAAAGAAAGCATGGTTCTTGGTATTGAGCAAAGGAAATCTCATTCTAGTGATGACAAAGAGAGAGTTAGAGAAAGATGAGTGGGCATCAGATGTATCTTTCTCAAAGAGCAATTTGATTCAAGGGGGCACCTTACTAGGAATAAAAATTAAAAAAGATAGCAATACAATGATGATTTACACAAAGTCAAGAATGAGCAACAGATTATATCTTCTTTCAAAGAAAGATGCAATGCACTTTGTGATGCTGCCGCCAAAAGCATCTAGATTTCCTGAATTGGTTCTTGCATTGGAGATCCTACAACATGTGTGGAAGGAATTTCCCATTGAGGAAGCAAGAAAAATGCAGCCAAAGATAATCCTTGAATACTTTTAGGGTGTCATTGAACAAGGTTCAACTTCATTGGAGAGACCTAAGGTGCAAGAATCCACATATGAGAAAGGAAGTGATGAGACACGCCATGTAGACCTGGTTCATGGTAATACAAATGAGAGAGGAAATACAGTGGATAAGATTGAACACATTGTAGCATTGGATGAGGGTCTTGTAGACGTGGATGACTACAAGGGATCTACATCTGAGACAGGTATTGAATTGGCTGAGACACGACATGCATCAAATGATACAGGACATGCACATGCATCTCAGACAGGAATTGAATTGGCTGAGACATGACATGCATCAGATAAGACAGGACATGCACATGCATCTCTCATTCATGGTATTACTCACCTAGATGGTGTAACTCATGAAGTTGATGGAATAACAAAACAAGTGCAGCCCTTGAGTATACTTGAAGTTGAGGTAATAGAAGAAGAAGTAGGGCGATCTAAAGTAGTTCACATAGAGCTCCTAAAAAATAAACCCCGACATCAACATAATTACAATGAGGGAAGAAATTCAAGCAGTCATGATGGACAAGCCACAAAGGTTGAGATCATTAAAAGATCTCATCATTAGTATCTCTTATCTTCTCAACAATCCAATCTTCCACAGACTCCACTTCCGTATCCTCAACATAATTACAATGAAGGAAGAAATTCAAGCAGTCACAAATTGTAATTTCTTTATAATCTCTTTGGGAGGCCTTTATTGTTCTTTCAGCATCTCGATCAAATCGGCCATACCGAGTGCTTCGATAATGTAGGTTTCTTAAGAAGTCCAAGAGATCTTGTCATGCTTTTATAATACATTGTAAAATTCTTTCACTCTCTGCTATCTTCTGAGTCTCCTCCCTCTCTATCCGCCTTTGTGCATCGAATTCCTCTCTCTCCATCCATGTCAATGGAGAGCCTTGTCGAATTCTTATGTTTCTCCTTGTTCCTTAGTCAGCAACCCATTGTTTGAGACTGTCGGTTCTAGACTCCACGTCTCCCCGACGATGCCAATGACATCCATGGTGGGTGGAGAGATGATAAAGTAAGAGTGATAAACGAAGAATGTGCTTGTAGAAGGACTAGGATGGACAAAAGAAGGGAGTCTAATTATATTATTCTTGTCTTCAATCACTTTATTTCATAGATTTAAACTGATTCAAAATCTATTATCTCATGTGTCTCACATTTACCGTCTTTTATTTTTTACTTCACTCGATGGACGACTCATCTCTCTAAATTTATTAAATCAGTTTTACTTTTTTTGAAGTATAACTTATTATATACAATAATTATCTTATGATGAGAATCTAATAATTATATCATTCTTGTGTTCCATCACTTTATTTTATAGATTTCAATGTACTCAAAATCAATCATCTCACATGTCTCGCATTACAGTCTTGCATAAGCAAGTCTAACTTATTGTGAAGATAGTGGGAGAGAAGGAAGGAGTCTCACTTGCGGCTTTCTCACATACACAATGGGGGAATACACACAAATGTGGAGGCTGAAAACAGTTTTTCTCTTCTTAGTTGTGAAAGCCAAAAAGAACTCTGGTACAAAGAAATCCCACTTCCAGGACCCGTGTACCAAGTCTCTCCTTTTTGATTCTTTGGTCCGCCCAGCAGGCATGTATGGTAGCCCTTGGTGGGGAGTCGACGTTTCAGACACAGAGTGGGCTCGAGTTGAGCGCCTGCAGATACTGATGTTTGCTCGGATGATCCGTAGCAAACCATCGGTACCACACCAGATCATTCTAGCAAAGTTCGGCACCTCACCCCTACAGCTTGATGCGGCTTTTCAGGCTATCACCTACCTCCACAGAGTCAGGGATTTTGGCTCTTCCGCTGACGGTCGCCTCCGCCTATCTTGGTTAGCCCTATCCTCCTCTATGGCCTTATTCGTTGATGGGGACCAGCGATGCTGGTATAGTTGTCTTTCCAGTTGGTTCACCCGACTGGGCCTCGACTTAGACCGGTTGCCTCCTTTTCAGTACAGCCTCGACGCTCCACCATCTCCTCTCTCCCCCACTGACCAGGAGGTCAACCAGCTCATTCGGGCAGATCTACTCCAGCTCCACACCTGGCGGACATGGTTTCTTCACTCCAAGCTTCCTGTGAAGCTCGACTTCTACCGCCGACACTGCCTCCAGATCTCACAGGAGGGCTTCATCACACCTTCGAGTTACACACAACTTCATCTACCACATGCGCTCCGGATCTCCCTCGATCAGTTTAGGGTCTCGTCACACCGATTACGGATCGAGAGTGGACGCGCAGAGGGTATCCCACGAGAGGACCGCCTTTGCCCACTTTGCGACTTACAGGAGATCGAGTCGGAGGAGCATTTTGCTTTTAGATGTCCTATCTATTATGCCATTCGAGGCCGATACCACTGCCTCTTCCGCAACAGATTCGGCTCCCTCTCACACATGCTACAATTCCCAGATCAGCGGTGCCTTGCCGCTTTCTTACATGAGATGACCCGCCACCGAGATACTTCTCTCCGAGCACGGCGACACGAGCAGCACACACAGCGTGAGGATATCCAGCGGCCTGTCACTGACTTCTTTCAGCCACAGGATACCTCTTCTCAGTCTAGCCGACAACGCGGACGTGAGCGAGAGCCAGAGTCACGACAGCTACGTCAGCGGATAGATTCACACATCCAGGTCCATGACATCTCGTCTCTGCTCTCGGCCCACCCCACTGGGGTTACTATTGCCCTCATCCACAGGGCCACCCGCCGCCCCCGACGACCGAGTTCGACTAGGCCCGCGTGATGTCAGAGGCCAATCATCTATCGCAGGGTTTTTTCTGACTTCCCATTTGACGGCCCCTCTATGATTGGTCTTTGACGATCACCACCTACACATGTATACTGTATCTCCCCCCTCTGCCCCACTTTTTTGTGCCCCCCCCTTCTTCTTCATTGTATCATCTGGAGGTAGACACATATTTTTTGTATCAGGACTAGACACATAGTCCTTCATAACCTCTTTTTTTTGTAGAAACGGTTGGTTGGCCCGTTTTGCACCGTTATGCTCATTGTATCAGTTATCTTTAGTCTCATAGACCTTCACGGTCTCTCGAAGACTTTAATAAACTTTCTTTCTTTCTTTCTTTCTCCCTTTTCAATCACACCCTCCCTCTCATCGTGTTCCCCTTCCTTCCCTTCCTCTCTCCCTCTCCCTCTCCATCTCCCTCTCCCTCTCCCTTGCATTGTGTTGCGCTCCCTCTCCCTCTCCCTCTCTCTCATGTTGTGCATCCCTTCCCCTTCCTCTTCCCTTTCCCCTCTCCCTCTCCCTCTCCCTCTCCCTCTTCCTCTCCTTTCTCCTCCCTTCTCTCCCTCTGTCTTTCTCCCCCCATCTCTCTCTCTCTCTCTCTCTCTCTCTCTCTCTCTCTCTCTCCTCTTTCTTGTCTCCTCTCTCCCTCCCTTTCTTCTATAGTGTGCAGCGGCGACACACACACACAGACCGAGAGAGAGAGTCGTGCTGCCTCCCTTTCTATAGTGTGCGGTGGTGACGACGAGCAATGACAAAAAATAAAATAGAATTGCCACTATCATGCTGTAGCAGTACGACTCTCTCTCTCTCCTTCCCTTGCTCTTCCCTTACCTTCATTCCTTCCCCCTTTTCTTTCCTCTCTTTCCCTGTCCATTCTCTTCCCTTCCTCCTCGTCACCCACCTATCTAATTAAATTTATTTTTAAAAAAATATTACTCCCTCCTCTACTCTTCCCTTCCTCTCTCCCTCTCCCTTCCTCTCTCCCTCTTCCTTCTGCTCTCACTCCCATCGTGGTCCCCTCCCTTCCTCCCTCTCCCTCTCCCTCGCGTTGCACTCCGTTTCCCCACTCCCTCTCTCTTCCCATTCTCCTTCCTTCTCTCCCTCTCTCTTCCCATTCTCCTCCCTTCTCTCTCTCTCTCTTCCCTTCTCCTCTCCTTCCTCCCTCCCTTGTCCAAGAGATCAACAACACGAAGATGACGACAAAAATAAAATAAAATAAAATAAAACAAAACAAAATAAAATAAAACAAAAAAAATAAAACAAAACAAAATAAAATAACCTAAAATAAAATTTTTAATTTTAATTAAAAAAAAAACAAATTTCCCTCTCTTTCCCCCTTCATCAAGATACATCATTTGAAGATGTTTGCTTAAAAAATCTTTACAACTATTGCAAGGTGTTTATGGGCACCATTATAAAGTTCTTTGAGACTATACCATTTTTGCTTTTTGAAATCTGAATGGTGTTTATTGGCACCGTTATTAACTCTTGGAGATATTAGAGTTTCGAAACTCTGAAAGGTGTTTATTAACACCATTATTAAGTCTTGGAGATTTTAGAGGACTCTCATGATAAATTAATCTAATGCATGGACCTTATATATATATATATATATATACGTACATATGTATATACATACATACATACGTACTATTAGCCGGAAAAGAAATCAGGACCAGAGGCTAGAGGCTAAGCATGGCGATGCTCGAGGGCCATAGAGGAAAGGAGAATGTGAGGGCGAAACGTTATCATGGGAGGGGAAAAGGAATTAGAAGGGAAGGGAATGAAGAGGGAGACTATGACACAAGGGGAAAGGGAGAGGGGGAAGAGAAGCATGTACATGATAGGAGGAGGAATGTAAAGATGGAGACATCAAGGGAAGAGGACCATGCTTTATTTTGAAAGGAAGGGAAGGGAGAAATCAAAGTACTAGCTAAGTGGCTTCACAAGAATGAGCGTGTCTCATCAAGGAATAGCCCCCTCCTTTTATAGCCAAGAGAGAGTGTCTCTTCCAATAAATGCATCCTCCCACATGCATGGTGTGTGTGGAAGAGTCTCCCATGTGGGCTAGGTGGTTACGCACTCTTAATTGTGTGCGATAACGCTTGGCCACATTTTTCCACATATATGAACGACCATATCCCAAGTCTATGATACTCCCTTGGTCTCTTCCCAATTTTATAATACGTTCAAACATCTAGGAGGACAAGTGGAGGGTGGCACAAGGAATCTTGCCACCTCATCCTACTTTCCCCACTATTTAACTTGAATCCTTGGACTATCTATACCTCCCCCACATGGGCCTATCCTATATGGAGGGAATAACCCAATATAATATCCCTCTCCACCTATTTTATATTACTTCTCCCATGGACTTTGAGCCATATCTCACTAAATGCAGCTTAGGTGGAGGGGTGGCACATGAAGGAGCCATGCTACCTTACATTTTATAATATTACTACCATGGATCACACTTTATGGATCCTCTTACGTGGAAGGGTGGCACATGGTCATGCCCTGCCACCTTAACCCTGGGCCCTATGCACACCATATATTATTATCCTATTGCCACACATACAAACACGCACACATATTAATGCCTTTTTTCCTTAGACAAATTTATCCAAAACAGTTCCCTCCCCAAGTAAGGAATGCATAGCATTTCCATGCCTAGGTCCATCACGCACAAAGAAGGGCTTGAGATAACGCTTGTTGATCACCTTCTTGCCATATGGCTCATGCAGCTCCTGAACTTGTACAAACCCATTGCTACATTCCTTGATGATTTTGTATGGACCGGTCCATAGTGGCAGAAACTTCTTATCCATTTGGTGGTCCAATCTGTTATCAAAGCATAGCACAACATCCCCCTCAGCAAAGTGTCTTTCCCATGCCTTGTGAATTTTAGCATCCAAGTGGGCCTTTTGTTGATTCTTTTGAATCTCTTTTTGATGTAGAGCAAGGCGTCGGGTTTCATCTAGCTTCTCAAGTTGCACCAACCGGGCCTCTACATGTTCATCTTCGTCATCCTCTATTCTTGTGCCAATCTCAAAGCTAGAATCTCTATCTATAGTGGTAAAACGGCCTCAGTACCATATACCAACTCAAAAGGAGCGTGACCTGTAGATGTTTTATGAGTGACATTGTAAGCCCATATAGCTTCTGTGACCTTCTAATCCCACTGGCTCCTATTCCCCATGGCCATTTTTCCCATGGTTTTACAAAGGAGGCCATTGGTCCACTCCGTTTGACCCATGGATGCTGGATAATAGATGCTAGAATGCGATAATCAATACCCATGCGATCCATGAGTAACTCCACTGCTTCATTTAAGAATGGACTCCCATGGTTGGAGACTATTTCCATGGGTGTCCCAAACCTTATGTAGATACGTTCAAACATGAAATTTGAAACTACCTTACCATTTGTAGTGGGGAGGGCGATAGTTTCAGCCCATTTAGTGACATATTGAGTGGCTACCAAAAGATACTTCTTTTTGTGGGTAATCATGGGCAAGGGCCTGACAAAATCTATTCCCCACTTCTGAAACGGATAGATGGACATCACTGGGTGATGTTGCCCAGGACGCAAATCCTTCCTACCAAAGAATTGGCATGGTTCACAGGTTTTCCAATATAAAGTGACATCCTTGAACAAGGTCGGCCAATAGTATCTTGCATATAAAATCTTCTTAGCTGTATAGTCACTGGCATAGTGGCCTCCACAAAATCCATCATGATAATGCTTCAATACCTTAGGTACTTCATCTGCATCAATGGACCGTCTTAGTATCCCATCCATGCTGCCTTGACAGTACAACACCCCATCAAAGAGGGTGTAGCACCTACTATCTCTGCGGATCTTCTTTCTCTCATAGCTAGTACTTTCTGGAGGAAAGAAGAAAGTAGTCAGAAACCTATAGATACCGCCATACCATGGATCCCCCACTTCTATGGCTACTACAAGGGTTACATCGAGGCACTTCTCTAAATCAGTCAAAGCATTATTCAAGTTGGAACAACCCCCTTTTACAATTTTGAAAGAAAAATCATATTCTTGTAGAACTGCCAACCATTTGGCCAACCGGCCCATGGGATTTGGTGATTGAAGAACTTGCTTTGCAAGACCATTACTAGAGATTATAATGAAGGATTTTCTAGCCACATAATGCTTAAATTTCTCAATGCAGAAAACCAAAGACAAGGCATGCTTGTCAGCCTCTGAGTAGCGTCGTTTGGTGTCAAGCAATTGTCGAGAAGCAAATCGAATGGGATACATGAACCGATCCTCCCTTGCTAGAGAAGAATACCTGCCAGAGTGAGCTCACCAAACCTAGGATTGATATAGAAAGTCTTTGACCAATCTGGATGGCATAGAATGGATTCTGAAGCTAGAGCATTCTTGATTTGTGCAAACCCATGATCACAATACTCATCCCAAGAGAAATCAATCCCATCTTTTAATAGCATAGTCATGGGTCGTGTCAAAGCAGCATATTGATCAATGAAGCGACGATAGTATCCTGCTAGATTGACAAATGAGCGTACCTGACATTTGATTGGTGGTGAGGAGAGCTTGAGGATGGCTTCTACCTTCTCGGGGTTAGGCTTGACACCCTCGGATGAGACAATATGTCCCAGTAACCTCCCTTGAGTGGCTCCAATGGTGCACATCTCTGAGTTGAGACTGCCATTCGCATCATTGACCCTTTGGAAGGCCAACCTAACCTTCATGACATGCTCCTTACGTGACAAGAATATACAAAAGTCATCTGAAAACATCTCCAAGAAATCCCCCAAATAAGGAGCAAACACCATCTGCATAAATCTTTGAAAGGTAGCAGGAGCATTGGTGAGGCCAAATGGCATTACTTTGAATGCAAATGTCCCCCAGGTGTGGCAAATGTGGTTTTAAGCACATCTTCTTCGGCAATTCTGATTTGATAAAACCCAAAGTAACCATCACAGAAAGTATATATCTCATGACCACTTGCCTTCTCAGGAATGAGGTCTTGAAAGGGAAGAGGATGATGGTCCCTCTTGGTGGTTGCATTGAGTTTCTTATAGTCAATGTAGACCTGCCACTTGTTTTTCTTTGGGGTGACTACCATTGGTAAAACCCATTCAGTATTGTGAGCCAGAACAATAAACCCAGCTTCTACAACTCTAATTGCAAAGCATCGCTCTGTAGGGGCCCTAATCTCCGATACTTCTGAGCCACAGGCTTCGCATCAGGCTTCAGCTCTATCTTGTGCTCTATGGCAGTCACATGGCAAAGGTGGTGGTAGCTAGTTGCAAAGAGGTCAGGGAAATCTTTGAACATTTCTAGGAACTCGTCTTTCTCACTTAGAGTGAGGTCTGGGGAAAGCATAGATTCAAACTATTAAGGACTAGCTGTTATCTTTTCTGTAGGTGGCGGGGTCGGAGACACCCCCATCATGTAAACTTCCTCCTCTGAGGTCTCCTCCCCCCTGTCTGATTCTTCCATTGATTCAGACACCGAGGATGAGAGAGTATCATTGTCTTGCTCCTCTTCTTCTTCTTCTGGTTCCATGGCACCTGGTTGCACCTGGATCTTCTCCTTAGAGTCACCAAAAGACATGTGCCATGTCTTCCAATAGATGACTGCATCACTCTTTCTCAACCATGGTCTCCCGAGTATGGCTGGGTAACTCCTATCTATATCTTCAATGTCCACTACATAGAAATTGACGGTGGTGGTCAACCCATTGATAGTGATGGGCAAATTCTCAATGACTCTTAAGGTGGCGAGTCATTGACCATCTGCTACCTTGATTCGAGTGGAGGAATGCCTTGTACATTTCAAATTCAATTTCTTCATGATTCGGGGCACCATGATATTACATGCAGCTCCCCGATCAACACACACATTTTTGACACGGCAATTATTTATGATGACATCGATTATATGTGGGTGCCGATCAATTTCTTCAAGGATAGAAGATACCTCTCTTATCTTTCCCTTTTTCTTGTTCCTTCTTGTTGAGAGCCCTTGCTGCAGCTCACGTCTCACCTTAGGGCTTAATGCTATTAGTTGAGGGAGCGTGATGCTCAAAGAACGATGAGCAAGGTCTTGAACGACCGAATAGTCTTCTTTGGGAAAATTCGAGGGCGACCACTTACTCCTGCAAGATCTTTTAGTCTTCTCTATTAGTGGGTCTGCCATCTCAGCATCTGAGGGCTCTGAGGACACCTTCTTCTTGGGGTGGCCTAGTCCACGGTTTGGAGAAGGGGTCCAAGGTGGTACAACTTCTTTTCCCAAGGTTAAAGATCTCTACATCAGAATCCTCAGTGCCAGATTCACTTAGAAGATTCACCCTTGGAATATTGGGTCATTCCGTGCGATAATGACCTTTCTAGTGGCACTCGTAGCATATAACATTAGCTCGGTCTCTTGGAGAGCGGTTGGCTTGATTTCTGATGCCTACCATCTCAAGCCGAAGATCATTCAGGACCTTGGCTAGGTCATTGACTCCGGGTTCTTTTGCAGGAGGGACCTCTTTAGCTGGAGGGACCGAGGGAGTAGAAAGGAGAGGGGCTCGTGGGCGAGGCTGGGAAAATCTTCGAGGCGGAGGGTGAGAATATACACCTTGTTGAGGGTAAGCATCTAAGGGAGGACCATACATTTAAGGTAGAGTGGTGGATACATCCCTGACGAGGGATGAGGGTATGCCCCTAAGTTAGACCCCCTAGGTTGTTGCAAGAATTGAGAGGGTTGCGGAGGGACAATCGTCTTCTTTAAAGCGGGATCAGACTGAACTTTATCAAACTTTTGAGCAATCTCATTTGCTAGCACCATAGTTTCTGGATTCTCCCATTTAAGCTTGAGGTGGAATTTGTCACTTACTCCTACTACAAGGTAGCCCAGCACATGCTGAGTCATTCCAACTCGAAATCTAGCATTGTCCTCCTGTGTGGCAGGTAAATGGTCCAGGAGCATAATCACTCGATCCACATATCGACGTGCCATCTCACCTTCTGACTGCTTCAAGTTTGCCACCTGTAGGTACACATTCTGTAGCTTCTCTTCTTTGTCAAAATACTCAATCATTGCTGCTGTCAACCTTGGCCAGCTTTGGCGAACGTCTTCGGCCTGCTTCTCATAACACACTTGAGCCAATCTCTCTAGAAATGTGGGAAGAACCAACTTCAGTAAGGAAGTTGAGAGAAACACAATGGCGCTTGAAGGCCAAAAGATACTCATTTGGATTTTCTTCAACCCATCCACAAAACACGGGAATGTCAGCCATGCTTGGAAAATGGAAAAGAGAGAGACAAAATGAGGCTTATCTATGGGCAAACAATAGAAAGAGGTAGCTTAAAGTGAAAATCAGGTGAAGATACATCCACAAAGCACACATAGGCAGGGTAGGGTGTGACTGGTGTATTGTGAAATACTACACGGGAAGAATTTTCAGCATAGAATAGCTCATAGATAATCTTAAAAGGACTAACCCTCATGATATCACAGCGATCTTTACAAGTGAGGGTTAGAGACGTGCTGAGACGTGGCGCCGCATGAGGTTGTTTATCAAGGCAAACAAGAATGCCATGACAAATGTCAATAGTTGGAGAGCTTGCACATCACCTTCAGCTTCTTCCAATTATTGTAGTCGCCATGCTATTTCTTCAAGGGGTGTGCAATCTAGCATCCTTCTTTTGAGCAATGTCCTTGAGCACCTTTCTGATGATCTTTCGAAGTCGGTAACCTCGTATCAAGTATGCCCAACACTTAGTTTCATGATGACCACAACCTTTGCATTCCTTACAAATGAACATATAAACACCCGAGCATATGATCATTTTAACATAAGAACATAAGGATTTAAATCACTTCAGTGCTTATCATTTCAACATATAAACCCATGTAGTTTGACATAACATACAAGAACATAAGAGCATAATAAATAAAATTCGTATCGTATGATCATTTAAACATATGAAACCCCAAGAATATGAACATTTTAACATAAGAACATTCACTTACGTGCTTGTGATTTCAACATATGGAGCCATGCATATGAGAATAACATATAAGGACATAAGAGCATAAGGACATAAACATCCCCTATTTAAGGACATAAGAGCATGCATGCACATCCAACACTTTAGAACATGGACATAGGACCCGCGCATATGAACATAGCATATAAGAACATAAGAGCATAAAAACATTAATCGTATCGTATGTTTATTTAAACATATGAACACTCGAGCATATGATCATTTTAACCTAAGAGCATAAGGATTTAAATCACTTGAGTGCTTGTCATTTCAACATATGAACCCGTGTAGTTGAAAATAACTTATAAGGACATAAGAGCATAAGAAATAAAATTCATATCGTATGATCGTTTAAACATATGAAACCACAAGCATATGAACATTTTAACATAAGAACATAAAGATTTAAATCACTTACATGCATCATATGAAAATAACATATAAAGACATAAGAGCATAAGGACATAAACAAACATGATGTCAACTCAGACATATTAGCTTCGGAATTATAGAACATGCTCTCAAAATTGAGACTTTGCTCCAAAAATGAAAGAGATGTAGAAAACCATTGGAATTTTCTCTATTTGTAGTCCATTTTCACTAGCCGAATATATAGTTGTCAGTATCGAAAATCGACATCTTCGAGGGGCCATGTCCTCTCAACTCTTCATGCATGCATTCACATGGAAAAAATCAATTAAACACACAAAACTATTAACCAAACAGAAATAGTTCAATGTCGATTGAAAAGTTCAGTTATAGAATAGCTCATTGCCTACAGCTAGCACTTGCATCGAAACTATGGTCTCGCATGCGTGACCATGAACGAAAATGCGATCCCATCCTTATGAGGGACAGCAGTAGCCATGACCCTCATTTGCAAGTCCTTGGCAGCTAAATCACCCAGCACATGCAGCTCGAGGTGCCCATCATCTCACTGGTCTCTTCATGTCATTCCAATAGATCATCCAATGCCTCCACTACCCCCTCATCCCCATCTCCTACATCATCTGATGGCTCCTCGCATCCCAAAACATGCTCATATGCCTCCTCCTTGCCCTCCTCTATCCCCTTACTCATTTTTTATGCTACCTCCTGCACATCGCCCTCCTAATCCTCATCCTCCTTAGTCTGCTCCTCTCCCTCGTTCTCCTCCTCTATTCCCTCCTCCCCATCATGCTCTTGCTCCTCTGTTGGCTCCTCCATCGCATCTTCCTTGTTCAACTCCTCAATGGACTCCTTCAAGGAGAGGACGAGACACTGTCTCGATAGGTCTACCACATGCGAATCATAGGGACCATCGCTACGAACGACATTGCAATAGACCAAGCAATTAACACTGTGCACAACGATTTTGAAAACACATCACAATGAGCATAACAAGACACAAAGAAATTGAACCATCGAGGATATGATATCCCGAGCATGTCCGAACACCTCTTGCAATACATGCCTCATGCTATCGGCCATCTTTGAGGCTGCCCTATTAACATCCCCTGTGGAGAAGCCCTAGAAGTGCAACAAAGACTAATTAGAAGCAAATCCCTAGGTTCATGCAAGTGTTGAAGGAAGGCTTTTCCATGGCTCATCTATGGCCCGTCTTGCATATGTTTCTTCTTCTTTGCATAATGTGGACTTGGTGATGTTAAATCCACATGCACTGATGTTTTGCCCTTGTTCGACAGTGGGGTTTCTAGATCAATATGGATACTTCTCCACACTGAACACATGCAAGATTTGAACATGAGGGAAATTACACTTGAAGCATTCAAATGACAAAAAAGAAAAATATATTGAAACAACATACCAGAGCCAGCACGAGAGGCAGTACTCTCCACCCTTGCTACCTCCTCATTTACAAGCGGTGGTGGATCATGCAGTGGGGACATGGGGCGAAAGGGTCTCATCTAGCATGGGCAACACGAAGGGAGGGTGCTCGGGACAGGTTGTGTTCTCGTGCACGATGACCTTCGAACCTAATCTTGCAAGTAAATTGGGAATATCGAGGGATTTGCGATAATCCAACCTCTTGCAAATCCACAGTGTGTCCCCATCGAGAAGCTTGCGCTCCTCAAAACGATAATTGCCAAAAAACTTTAATGGTACAAGCCATAGGAAACCATGACAACATTTTAAATCAAAGAGATGTTAAAGTTCAACATGATTTAATTTCTACTTACGGGTTGAGTAACATGGTAAAAGGAAATAACATGTGCCAAATGTTTTTTATATAGTTTCCAAAACAAGCCATTCGAAAATTTTATAACGAATGAAAGTTGAAATGAAGCCATAAGGCCTACAAAGCAATGAGCTCAAAATTTTGCAATGACACACAAAAACGCTGCGAGTACGTTATGTCATCTGAGTGCTTGCGAACAGTGTAGCCCTATGTTGCCTCTACTCCCATGGTGCAAGGAACTAAGAGAGGAGGAAGCCTAGTCCACAAGCAATGCTTAATAAGGTCCTCTCTCTCTCTCTCTCTCTCTCTCTCAAGTTAGTAGTCGGATTTTGTTCTTTAGTAGGTGGACCCTCCCTCCAATTACAACAAAACGATATGTTTATATACTACATTATCTATGTGATCAGCAAAGAACCGTAAAACGCAGCTACAACGAGCTTTTAAAACAAGGGATACCAAGGTAGGTCTTATGCATACCAAGGAGCTACAACGTAAACGTAGCTACAAACGTCAAGAGATTGACGCCTTATGCATCAATCAGAGCAGGTTCAATCAGATGGACAATCAGAGAAGGCATATCAAGGAGGTCTTATACCAAGGAGGCCTCTCGTGTAAGATCTGTGTATGCAATCTCGCTTCATACAAACCTCATACAAACGTGAAGCTCAATTAATTCCAGATGCTGAGACTCAGTTATCAGATGATTTGGATCATGTGCAACCAGGTTTCCAGAGAGAACCGCCCCTGGCTGCTAAAATCAGTACAATCAGAGTGTAAAGACATCTCAGCATGACTCTCAGCTTCTAGTTTTCCCTCAACTTATCAGAATAACTCTCAGCATTCTCCTTGTAAAGTTCCTATGCCAAAATCCCACTAGAAGAGACTGAAGTCCAGGTGACTCAGATTGGAAATGAGACCATAAGGCATTTCCGCCCGGGGTATTTGTCATATGAACTAATCATATAGTGGCTTGACATGGAGTAACAAGAGAGTTGGGAGGTAGGCCCTATCGGCCCGGATGCATCCCTGTGCCATCGTGGACACTCAGCGTATCAGGGAAGAGGGTCGTGTTGTGGCAAGCATCGTGTGCTGGGGGGAAAGAAAACCAGGGACAATTATCAACTACTAGTGTCTAGTGCATCGAGTGTCTAGTAGCGTGTTCTCGACCGAAGTGGGACAGCAAAAAACCTTGTCGATGAATGTCTTCACGATCCGTTTGTGGCTTGCACCTCTGTGTCTTCCTTTATAAGAAGACTCCGACTTACCTACAAGCAGATCGATACGACTGCCGATACGGCATTGACCCAAAACCACGACTTGCTAAGTTATGGCTCAAATGAACCCAACAAAAATTGATGAGTGCATACAGAGAGGCGAAACAGAGAGGCAGTGCGAAACAGAGAGGCGTTTGCTAACTTGCCGTGGCGTTTGTCTGTGTTGTGGCTCGGCGCCTGCTGCTGCTCGACGGACTCAACTGCTCGCCGTTTTTTCTCCAGTCTGACGGAGCTCTGCTGCTCAACGACGGAGCTCTTCTGCTGGCTGCCGGCACGTGTGCATAAGACAACACAAAGCACCCTATATCTATCCTTAGGCGACAACTTAAGAACAGGGGCTTTGCACGAAAGTCCATACAAGCCGAACGGGCCATTCTTTGTGAAAAAACTGCGCTGACACCAACAATTATTCTTGGTAGGAAAAGCAACGAAGTCCATCCTGTATTTTAGGCTCACCCCCGTCTGCTTGTTTAAACTCCACCTGTGGATATCGAATCGCAAGCCTCCGAACAGCCATGAAAAATATCATTCGGGCTCCATCCATACGTAGAAATCCATCGCCTTGGTACTATTTGGGGAGGAAACGCAGGGAAGCTTACATCCATTTCTGATCAGCATGTAACGCTCTTTCACAGCCACCAACAGCGTTTATCCAGGATTTCAACCAATCTCTGAGCTTGGTGCCCCACCAGCAAAACGACTGCGGCCTCCGGCTGTGCGATCATATCAGTCGATCAGAAACATCAGCTGCCGCATTTTGCAAAATATAGGAAAGCTTGTCGCGAACGATTGGAGCTGGAGTCCAATCTTGGTATGTGTTTGCGTATTCAGGCATATCAAATTGAAACGATAGCCAAGGTTGGGCAGAGGAGATGCAGATGGTAATTGTGCTGGTAGCTATAAAGTTCCTGATCGAATAAAGCGCGCTATCCACTACCTGGTCAAGCTTCATTCATCCATGGACTTTCCCATCCTTCCGCCCTGCTGTTGCGTGCTTCTGCTCATAAATGTGACATCAAAAGATGCACTTGTGCTCCACAGCAGCTGCCTGTCGATATATTCACGGCTCCAAGGGCCAGCGCCTGCAACCCAACTACAGGACAAGATAACTTCCGATTACAGATCTGATCGAAACCAAAAAAGAGATTCATCTCGAGCATCTCGTCCACGATCATGACGGACTGCCCCTTCCTAGTGTTCGTCTATAGAGAAGGTGGATTTCTTGATTGGGTTCCTTCATGAATTCATTGTCCCTGCACCCTCGGGAATATTTGCAGATTTGCAGCAAGGTACGACCCAACTGCAGGATCGTCAAATGTGTTCACCTACACATTCAAGAGTTACTCAACCTTTCCAACCACTAACGTGAAGCAAGCAATAGTATACAAAGTCGGATAAAAGTCGGAAAGGTGAAGAGTGATCCAAATACAACTTGCAAGCACAAGTATACATAGTCGGATAAGAGTCGGAAATAGAGTGATCCAAATACAACTTTTAGCAAAGAACAAGTTTGAACATTGGAACTACTTCCCTTCCATTCATGAAGATGGATAACTGTCCTCTACATCGGCATAGGATCAGGCTTGAGCTTGCCAAAAGGGAATATGCCGGCTGAATACTGTCGGACAGCAGTTTGACTCTTACATATCAAGAACCTTTACAAAGAAGATCTCAAAAGGAGTTATAACTGCCCATCGTGGTTCTTGCTAACTGCCACCACGACTCATCTATGACTTTTGAGCTTCCCACTACACCTATGATCATACTTAGCCTAGGTGCCAAAATACCCCTCATCGTCCCAGCAAGTCAAGAGAATTTGGTTGCCCTGTGGGATACGGAAGCCTATTTGAATCTAAAAATACAAATTAATCCAATAATTTAGTCTCACCTAGGAATGCAATCAACCTTGAAAGGAGTAGTGAAGCTAGTAGCACCGCAAGTGCCGTAACTGCCAATAGCATCGCAAGTGCCAGTAGTGCCACAAGTGCCAGTAGCGCCGCAAGTGCGGATTAACCTAAGAAATACTAAGGTGCTGAGAAATTAAGGTGTAGGGCGCAAAAACCAAAGGTTCAGGGTGGCAAGTAGTTTCGACACGCTTCGAGATGTTTTGATGAACTACCTCTTGCGAGTTGTATAAAAGGAGGAGGAGGGGCGGTAGATTGCAACAAGCACAGGGGTTGTGAAGGCCTCTCAAAGAGAAGGAGGAAGAGAAAGGGAGGAAGGGGGAGAGAGGAAGGGTTGAGTGAAAGGCAGGGGGAAGGGAGATGAGTGGGAGAAGTGAGAGATGGAGGAAGGGGGAGGAGGGAGGGAGGAGAAGGGGCAGCAGGGAGGGAGGAGAAGGAGATGGGGTTGAGGGAGAAAGGGGGATGAGGGAGGAGGTAGGGAGGGGGAGGAAGCGAGAGGAGGGAGTAGGGGAGGAAGCAAGAGGAGGGAGTAGGGGAGGAAGCGAGAGGAGGGAGCGGGGGATGAGGGAGAAGAGGAGTGCGGGAGGAGTGCAGGAGGGAGAGCGGGAGGGAAGAAGAAGGTTAATTTGTGGGAGGACAAGAGAGCGGGGGAAGCGAGGATGAGTGAGGAGGGAAAGTGGGAGGAGGGTGAGGAAAGTGGGGGGAGAGAGGGGGCGGAGGGATCAGAGGAGGATTAATTTGGTTTTAGATTAGGTTAATTCATAAAAACAGGGGGAGGGAGGGAGAGATGATGAATTAATTAATATGTTTAGGGAGCAAATGCAAAGAGATGGCAAATACAAGAGTTTAAGCTACTCTAGGGTCATCAAATCACCAATCCCAAAACCAATATATAAAGACATTGGAAACTCATCCCAAAAGAGTGGGCATAACCTAGTTGTTTATGTGGCTTATAGTAAGCATATAAGATGAAACCACAAGGTGTGACATAAAAGATGCATTAAATTTTTCTTGACAAATAGGAAATAGAAGTGCATCTTCACCACCTTTTGGAACCGGCTACATTGGGCCTAGTCGGTTTGTAGGGTAGTGACATATTATAATCTCTATACCATGTGGTTGTGCCCTTGCAATGTAGCTATATACTCTTTCCTTAACCATATGTTCAAATTTTGCTAACTATGCCTAGAAATCCATGACTAAGTCTTGTGCCACTTCATCTATCATTGTGCTATCAAAGTGTTGATTCTCCTCAAAATGCACTTTTTATTTCATCACCAAGCATCTGCAGCAGTTGCTCTTCCATCATCTCTCATGCTCCCAAAAAGGTGTTTGAGAGCATCTCTTTGCTATCGCATATCTATTTGAGGCTTTACATGTTTGCCACCATATGAGGAGAAGCCTATTAGGAGTCCTTTCACAAAGTGCGAAAACAATGTCTTTGCAATGTACAAAGGGACATCCCCATGGTGAGGCTCTTTACCATATACATCAGTGTAAATATTGCACACTCGTGCTCAAATTTCCACGTGTCTCCAATCACAAATCTTCCATTTCCCATGCCGCTTAGGCTAAGAATCGGATGTTGAGTGCCTTTGCCTTCTTTGACGTACCTAACCTTTCGATTAGTCCCCCTTTGTATTTACAGACCATATGGTTAACACATCCTCCTTAGACACGCACATTTTGATGTCCTTCCACTGAGAGCCCTCAAGATCTATCCACTAGTGCTGGATAATATTTGGCAAGTGCTGAAGAGATGTAGTAGCAATCCTTTACATGCACTCAAAACATGTGCAGATTTCACTACACGCTCCTCCTCTTGTGTCAAAGTTCTCTTCCCTACTCTTCTGGATTTGTCATCGTTGCGATGTGTCTCATCTCCTAACATTTTGAATGGTTTCATGTAAAGGTAGGAGTGGGTGCAAGAAACATATTTTACACATGGAAAAATTTAATACGAATGCATGGAGCATGTAGAATTCAAGTACGTGCAACATTTAATGAGTGCATGCAACCTGATGGCACTACATGATATGATGCTTGGCAATGCTACATCATAGATGTATAAGCAACTTTTAACACTTACAAATGTGACATGCAACGCATGCAACATAATGTTGACTACGTGCATGCAACATGATACAACATGCATATTGGTTGCAATGCAAGCATGCAATATGATATAGATTGCATGAGTGTTTTGTTTTAATAGTTGGATTACATGCATGTAACATAATATAGCATGAATGCATGCATGAATGTAAGAGAAAACATGACATGCATACAAATAAAAACTCAACAAAAACCACCGCTCTCTTTAAGAGAGCCCGTCTACCTGCACCCTAAGAGAGGTCCATCTATCTCTTTGCCTTGTGGGCATAGGGGTTGACTGCTTTGCAAGCCAATCCTTGGCATTAAGCTTAAGATAGGAGAGGAGAATTTACCCCTCAAATCAAAAGTACTTTTAATGAATTGGTGACAGCCTTTTATAATTAAGGCGGTAATATTACCGCCATTAATGGGTATTTTACAAATGTAAAAGGACGGTTGTTAGTAGGTCTACCCCTTGTGTAGGTAGCAAATTGCACTAGTATTGCCAGTTAAAATTGCACTTGAATTGAGTGCATAGGTTTACCATCGATACTAGTAATATTATCGATTGTATGTAGTTGTTTATCATCAATGTACTTTGCTAGTACCGACGGTAAATAGTAAAATTTTGGTGATAAATAGATTTTTAGACTGAAAAGGTTTTGACCTCATTGCATGTGTGATTTTGTGAAAGGGATGTTCATGAACATAAATGACACAAAAATTTGTGTGATTACGTGAACATGAGATCCTTGATGTCTTCTTTACCCCTCCCCACACCTTTCTCCTACTGTCCCGGCTTTGCCCTACCTGCACGGCTCCCGCTGTCCCTTCTCCACCTTGCTCGCACGGCTCCCACTGTCCCTTCTCTGCCTTGCTCGCACAGCTCCCGCTGTCCCTTCTCTACCCTCCCTTCTCTACCCTGCTCTCGCAGCTCCTGCTCTCCCTGCTCCTAGCCCTCTCGTGCTTGCCTCCCACTTGGGGCTACTCCGCCCTCGCTCCGTTTTAGCCCTCCGCTCCAGCTATGCTCTCTCCTTCGACTCACCTCCTTGGCACTACTCTTGGCACTGCCTCCTCGTCTGTAGCTGCCCCACCATCAACCCCCCTGCCGGCTCTCTTCCCCCTTCCTCGCCTACAGTTGCGCTCCCTCCTGCCAGCTCTCTTCCCCCCTGCAGCACCCCCCTTCCGTGCTGCAATCCCTCTGCCTCCCCTTCTATTCCAACTCTGCCTCCCCTCCAATTTTTCCGACTCCACCCTGCTCTTGCTCCTCCCCCTACCCCTTGTAATGTAGGTGCCTCCCACCAGGGGGGGAGAGGGGCTCATACTCTCGCTTCCACTCCATCTCCCGCACTAGGACCTATGCAAAAGGTAGTCAAAGTCAATCCAAGAAAATGGGCAAAAGCAATAAAGAGACGGACAAATCCAAGAAAGATAACAACAACAAAAAATAGCAAACACAATTGAAACTCAAGGATGTGAAGACCCACTACAACTGGAGTGGACTTGACAGCAAGGCTAAGGCGGGATCCACCTTAGCTTCAACTCCAACCTTAGTCTCTGCTTCTACTTCAACCCCCGCTTCAGCTTCAATTTCAGTTCTAGCTTCAGCTCCCACTACATCCTCATCTTTAGCTTCAGTCTCAAACTCAGCTTCAGCCTCTACATCCCTAGCCACAGTTACTGTCAGCGCCATACCCACCATGATAGACAATGACATACCCATCACATCAGCCTCCTTCCTTTCCTCTAGGATAGGGAGGTTGTCACATTCTCATTTATCCCCTCCTCCCCCGTTATTGCTCTCACACCGATTATGACACCTACTTCGGAGGTGTCATGCACTTCTTTGCATTAAGCCTCGACCTTTCTCTCCCCTCTCCCTCTCAGCTAGCCTACGCTCCCACATCTCGTTGGGATTGCCTCGTCCATGCCACTGTCATCTCCATACCTCACCCAGCTCACCCAGTCATCGCCTAGCTTCCAGACTCATCCTTTTATGTCACAACCATCCCAGATTCAGATAGGAAACGGGTGGGCTGACACACCAAAGGCCTGGGAGACCTTGCTCATGGAGGTACACAGTATCTGTGAGTGTGAGATGGAGTTGACATGCTTCGCACAAGAGCAGGTCCGCTTAGATCCGCATCATACAGGAACAGGCTTGTGCCATTCGGGAGCAGGCTGGTCTCATTCAGGGACTCAAACAGGAGGTCATTCAGCTCTGACAGGAGGTCATAGCCATACACACAGTCCCAGAGAGTATCGTGGTTGTTGAGGCACAGATTGCAAGCATGCAATCTGTAATTGAGGAGACCTCTAGATGGGTTGACTTGGCCAAACGGAAACCCGCAAGGGTAACCATTTCGGCTACTCTCATGGAGTAGCAGCAGAGAACATCAGAGTACATGGGATCCCACGCACTGAGGCTACACCGATGGCAGATGCAACTGCTTTCATGGCCACTACTCTGGGTATGGCTGAGAACAAGATCGAGAGGGCATGGCGGGTGGGGAGAGACCCTAAACGAGAGCAACCCCTAATCATACGGTTCCATGACGCTCAGGCACGGCTCTCAACTTTACAGCGCATGTCAATCCTACGAGATCAGCCCCTAGCAATCTCCATGGATGAGGACCTCACCCCTCTACAGGTTGAGGAGAGGTGCTCTTTGTTGCAGGAGCGGGATCAAGCCGAAAGGAGGGAAAGTGGGCAGTGATACGAGAGGGACGACTTCTTACAAGCTCTCGTAGGGCATCAACCCTCTCCCCTACATAGGGAAGCGGGGTCTATGAGACTCAGATATCCAAGACCCTATCCTTTACCATTTAAAACTATAATGGTACCTTATGGTTATAAAACCAGGGAACTTCTTAATCTCTTGTACAGGTCATGACATAGTCTTTTACACAAAGACACATCAGAGTCTAGAGCGCCCACTGCCAGTAGTCAGCGGGTACACATGGGAGTCTGCCTACAAAGATGAGATGAGGGATACACAGGGAGTTCGAGGGTCACCTAAAGTAGCAGTCCTTTACAAATCCACACTTTTGGGGACCATTTCAGTAGAGAAGAGAGATACACATTACAGGTTTCTTTGGATCTGGATCTGACACTTGGACAGCCGGGATTTGTTTGTTGCAGTATGCTACTTCCCCCTTGAGACCTCCCATTTTGGTAGAGATACTTGAGATGAGGATGAGACATCTCCATTTACAGCTCTTTATCAGTCCATTGTTGAATTTTCTAGCCGTGAGAGAAAACCTAGTTAGGGACCTCAATGCGAGGACATGCGCCCATCAGTAGGTACCACTCCCTCGACTTCAAGGATGATTCCACTCTACTGCTAGACATTGACCTTGAGGATGTAGGTATGCTACGGGTTTGTGCTGACAGACAAGGTCCGGTCACATCTTATGGGCAAGCCCTATTAAACCTTGGAAGGATGCATGATCTAATTACTTATAATGGTCGTGAGACAGATGGCCCGCCTTAGGTGGTTTCACATGCTTTCCACATGGGGGAGGTTCTAGTGTTGTTGATTACATCATGCGATCCCCTGCCTTCACATCTTGCATCACTGATTTTACTATAGCACCTCTCCCTCTAGGGGTTGATCATACCTATCTTTTCTTTACCATTTCCACTCCCCGTGACATAGCACCCTCCACCCCACTAAGTTCTTCTTACTCCACCTATCATGATATACGTTTTGATCGTGACCACTAACCTATTTGCTCTGGCCATTTGTACATATTTCTCGCTTATATTGACTTCAAGAGGATCATGCTGCCTTGGTCACCTACTCATCACACAAGGCTGCCCTTCACGCTTTCCCTCACACCACCCGCTCCACCCGCCCACCACCTCGTGGGATTGTACCCTGTAATAGCTTGTATGATGATGAGTGTACGGATTTACGCTGTAAGGTTGATTTCGAAACCAAAAATAGTCTTTCGAGTGAACCAGTGATGCTATGTGAGTAACGTAGAAAGAAACTAGACTTCATTCATTGGAACAAGGAGGAACTACTGAACATTTTGTTTAGTAACAACTCTATGGAATTTTGGTGGAGATTTCTAGAGGGACGGTCCCCCTCACCACCCACTGACACTCAGGTCTAGTATGATTATGCACGCACACGTTATGACATCCCAAATCAGCTAGACCTAACCTCTCACATATGCCACGCCCCACATCCTGCATCCTCTTCACTAAGGGGGGGGTAAAGGATGCTGTTTAATGGCCGAGCGAAGGATCATGAGGGACTATACACTGAGTTCATTGCATATGGGATTAACCTCCTAGCCCCGCGATCTTAGCAAAGCTCTTCAATGAAGCTATTTGTTTGCCAGCTTCCATGCACCTAGGTCCTAGACCATCAACACTATCTCACCCATCCACAAGGCAAGGGATCCCATGAGCCCGGAGAATTACAGGATTGTTACAGGACCATTATGATTGGACACGTCATGTCCAAGATTTATGCATCAGTGCTTGATTCTGAGGTTAGCAGATTTGCAGAGTGTCGAGGACTTAGTGCAGCAAGATAAGCTGGATTTTGGAGTGATCATGGAACCATGGACCACATTCTCATGCTCAGGTGTATCATCGAGGAGGTGAGGGCACGAAAGCAGAGGGTTTATTGTTGCTTTGTGGATTTCTGTATGGCATTTGACATGGTTCTGAGAGCCCGCCTCATACGGCGCCTACAGGATTTGGGTTATGACAAGGAGATCATTTGGGCTATCATGGAACTTTACGAGAGAGTTTCAGGAAGAGCCCGGGCAGGATGTGGGTGGACAAACGAGATCATGAGCACTATTGGGGTCAAACAAGGACGACATTATCACCTACCTTGTTTGGCCTCTACATTGAGGAGCTTGAGACAGTGATGCAGACACATGGGGGGGTTGGTTGCTCTCTTGTGGGCACGCTGATCCGGATATTGCTTTACACAAATGGCATGGCTCTTTTGTCTTCCTCAGCAGAGGGGCTCCAGAGACACGTTGACGCACTACAATCCTTTTGTGAGTCTCATGATTTGAAGGTCAACCTGGGTAAAACCAAGGTTATGATCTTCAATACGTCTCGAGCCGTCATGTGCTAGGAGCAGTTCACATTTGATGGGTCACCTGTTGAGATAGTTTCATCATACACTTATCTTGGGGTTCTCTTTTTCGGACCCATCTTCACTATGAGACCCGTGATGTAGGCATGCTTGGGCAGAGGATATGCTTCATTGGCTTGACTAGAGAGGTAGTGCTTCCGCTCCCACTTTCAGGATCCATGGACCAAGAGGCTTCTCTCTACTCCTTGGTCCGCCCAACGGGGATGTGTGGCAGCCCATGTTGGGGGCCAGACTTGTCAGATACAGAGTGGGCCCATAGAGATCACTGCTTACATATCAAAGAGGAGGGTTTCATTGACCCCTAAGATACACACAGATCTACTTACCCCACTCAATGAGGATCTCTATTGGGCAATTCCGGGTCTCTTCATGTAGACTTTGTATCGAGAGCAGCAAAGCAGAGTGCCTACCCAGGGAGAGGTGCATTTGCACATTATGTGACAAGCAAGACGTTGAGACAGAGGAGCACTTCATATTCAGGTGTCCTGTTTACTATGAGATCCGAGGGCATTTGTACTGCCTCTTCAGAGATAGCTATGGGATTTTGGTCCGATTCCTCTCCTACCCAAACCAGAGATGTTTAGCAGGCTTCATTTAGACACCGCGAGAGGATACTTCGAGCACGCAGACAGGAGCAGACTTCTTCCTTAGCTGATCCCTCTCAAAGCTCTATCATGGAGTTTTTTCAGCTAGATCACATGGACCCCCACAAGACGAGGCCCCAACATGACCGTGACCCAGGGCCAGTGACCCAATAGCTTAGACAGAGGGTTGACACATAGATTACACTTGGGGATATCCCCTCCCTGTTTAGAGTCGGAGCCCAACTGACAGGGGTCACTGTAGCCCTCGTTAGGCGTAGAGCTATAACTAGGAGACGTGCTAGGGTCATAGTTGTGAGTTGCCGACAGCACTCTATCGCTGATTTCATGCCTCCATTGCCTCATCCACCCTAATATCCTGATGATGATGATGATGATGATGAGATTGATATATAGTCGACCATCGACATGACTATATTGTACTTAGGACTTAGTACTACCATTCTACATTTTTTGCATTTCGCATTGGTGTGGATGCTCATTTAGTAGCTCCATGACCATAGCTCATTTGTACCAAGTTTTTCATAGTCTCATAGACCCATCGGTCTTTCGAAGACTTTAATAAACTTTTTTTCTTTCTTTCTTTCACCTTGGACTCCTTCTTTTTCACTAATTAATACATCTTGGAATTATTTTTACTTGGGGGGCACCTATTTGAATTTCACAGTTAGTGCTAGGGAAACTACTCTGCAGATTGATAAGCTAAGAATTTGAATTTTTGCATTTGATGATTGTCTTGTTTAGCCCCCATGAATCATAGACCTCATCTTCCATAGAGCTAGAATCAATGCTTTGGCTCCTTAATTTGGCTTTGCTTGCCTTGGTTCTCCTTTGTTGTTGCTTGAATTTGATTGCAAGCTTGCTTTGGTCATGCTCCTCTAATGGCGTCTCTCTAAGCTACCACCATTCCTCATCGACATGGTTGCATGCTTGCTTCACATCACCATCCTTTGGTATAGAGCATGCTTTTGTTCTAAGTGTGGCTAATGTCACTTAATAGAGCATGAACTATCACAAGAGGCCTTGAGTTATCTTTCAATATACTAGCATTAGAGTACGTGCAAGCTTAGCACATTCTCGTGTTACTAGTACTCTATGGAATTTGCTACTTATGATCAAAATTTTGAAGCGCTTTCACTTGGTGTGAAAATCGTAGTCCAGTGACTTGACATCCAGTGGGCACATTGATGATTGTTTGTGGCCATGGCTTTTTGGAGAAAGATCATTTCATTAATGTTTAGGAGTAATCTTCCTTACATAATACAAAGGAATAACCTCGTATATTCGTTGGTAGTCCACATTGAATCATTTGAAAATTTTTGCAAAAGATAAGAGAGAATATGCTTGTTTGCTTGTAAGTTAAAACTGTTGCAACTTATATAAGATGGAGTTGGACTTGTATGCATTACATCATGGACATGGATTTGGCAATCATGGTTGTTTTAAAACATGCCAGGAATGATCTTTATTAGGCTCTTCTTTTAGATGATAGTGTAAATCATTAAGTAGACTCTTTTGTGAGAATCATGTAGCTTCCTGGTGATGTAAGTAGAGGAGGTTGTTCAAGGAGTTCTATTTCTTTGCTCTTTGTTAAGAGCTTGATCAATCATTGAGGGTTGACAAGAGTGCCTAATATAGATTAGATTGAAGGGTGTTGGTATTTGATAATTAGACATTAGTTTCCCTTTACGATTGTGTCCTAGTTAGTAATAAGTGTTTTCAACTCCAAGATTTTGGCCTAGTGGGTTTGGGCGTGGAGTGTAAATGTTGGTTTGAATCTTGGAGGCACCATTCTTGAAGGCATCTAAAGTTGTTATAAGAACAACCTATGGTTGCCTCTCTTAAGATCATTGTCATACGATGCCTGCAATTCTCAAGGTGACTTTTGCAAACTGCCAACCTCGGGCATGGTGCGGACGCCGAGGGCCGCTGGGTCCATCAAAATGTGGAGTCTCACAAATCACGTTTGGAGAGAGGAGCGTTGGGTCCATCTTGGTGGTGTGATAGGGAGGCATGGGATGATGCAGTTAGGGGGGGATGTTGAGGTGAGAACCACTTGATTTGATGTTGTGGGAAATAATAGGATAAAATCGGACGGCTGGGGGTGAGCCGGCAGGGTTGAGAATTTCAAGGTTTGCATGTTATGGTCGTATTTGTGCCGGCGCTCTTTCAAATGAGGAGGCTATGGATCCAAAGCTTTTTCGTCACCTTCGACGTCTCTCTCAACGAACCGGTCAACCTCCTCCTCCCCCTTGCTCTCTCAATTCTCCATCGCACGCTTGCCAATTCTCCCCCTCCTCCCACATGCACCTTCCTCTTCTACACGCTTTTTTCATCCTCGGAGCATGCCTTTGTCATCGCTTTGAGGTATTTCTGTGACGCATAGCGCGCGCCATCGACACAAGCTTTCATTTCCTGCCTTCCAATTGGCACTTGATAGGATTTGAAGCAGTCAAACAAAAGATTTTAGCTGGCCGTCTGAGCTTTCATGACCAGACGATCCTATTTCAAGAAAATCGGTGTCTCCTGGATTTATTGGGATGGGGATTGATCTTCCGTTATCACGAAACTTCTTTTAATTCCATGCACAGCTAGCCTGGCAGGCTGCAAACCGCGTTGCTCGACTGATCAGCAGGAGAGCCCTGGAGGCATTTGCTAGCTTGTTCGACCACTCCCTTCCCGTTGCATTGCTCTAAGGATCTGCTCATCGAAGCTTCTCCCTCAGCTTGAAGACGTTACACTATCGCAAAAATGGCTCCCGACCTCACCAGGCTTACAACCATGAGTCGCCAACCATCTCCAAGCGATTACGATCCCAATCGGCATGCAGTCATGCCTATACATCAAATTCTAGAGTCTCAATCCCAGGGATCGACTAATGCAGCACGCTTGCCTCTCCAACAGCTCCGCTTGAATAGAATGCAAGATGACACTGATTGTCAAGTTAGCTTTCAGCTTCGGGTATTTGACGCAGCTTCGGGAGAGGGAAAGGAGCTAGTGTTCGCAGCAGAAAAGGAGCTCGACGCGAGTGTGATACACAGTTTGGAATCTCGCAACAGCCTAGTAAACGAAATCTCGTTTTCCTCCCATAGCGCCGTCATAAAAACGAGTGCTCAAGATTGTGATCCGCTCCTGTACGAGACCGTCCTTCGTTGTGTATTTGCTCAAGGCAATTCAGGACTTAGCCTTGAGGAGAGAGCGCGCCAGGCGGAAAATATAAAGCGGGCCTTCTCATTGTCAGATTCTGCATATCGGGAGGCCGAAACTCGGGCCTTGAAAGCTGCCCGATATAGACGAGCTGGTAAGTATCACATCCGGTAATCCTCTTGCAAACTTACACATGCGTGTACATAATAGATGGCCATTCAGATTCTCGCGAACTCACAGGAGCAAATTCTGAACACTTGTACTTGTTCTTGTGCCTGCTTATATCATTTTACAGCGACTGTGTTCAAGATCAAAGTTCAAAGACCGTCTCCGCTTTCCCCACCCAGTCAGTTTGCATGTTTAATCTTGTTTTAAAAATCCCCCGTCTCCTAATGAGACGAAGGTGAAATCACTATGTCTTCTCATCGATGCCACCCTTTTGTTCTATTCAGAAGTTTACGCACAATTGGAAGATTTGCAACAAGACAAAGGGTGGTCCTTGTATCCAAAGCAGTTTGACAGCTTTGCACTTTACGAAAAGTGCAAGCTCGCTGAGATGGAGGAACTGCACAATATCGAGGCTTCACTGCAAAAGCTACCTTCGTTCTTTGCACAGGTTCAAGTCTCCATCTTATCTGCTGAGGATTTATGCTCCAACACCGTCTCCTGTATGAAGGCACCATCTTGTTACTGGCGGTCAGATGAACCGCAAGTGTACTGTACCATCAAGGTTATACCTTCTGGTACAATTTCGAACAAAGAAGAGGACATCTTTCCCAATCACAGAACAAAGGAAGTCGCTTATGTAGGACGTGCAGAATGGCGTGATGAATCTCCCTGGATTCCTATTAACAGGTAATGACTTTTGAGACTCGAGTAAGTGCTAACCTGTGCCTGCTAAATTTTGTGACTTGATGAAAGGAGATTTTAGGGGGTGCTGCGCCAGACTCTGGCGATTGATTAATTTTCCTCCAGAAAGAATTCTCCTTTCTGTTTCAAGACTTTTGATATGGCTAAAAGGGAAGAGCGAGGGTCCTCCAAACTAAAGGAGCCCAAATTATATCAGTAATTGTATCACGAATTGGGGGCTTTACATCAGTGTCCAGAAATCGAAAATTTTAAAGCTCCCTCTATCAAAGCTCTTTGTAGCTGACCCGGTTGCTCAATTTGTAGTCCAACTTGACAAAGCCTTGGATACTTCTGTGAACATGGGGCTAAAGTGTACTTTGTACTCCTCCCTCAAAGAAAAATACTAGTCATGCAAATACATACATAGACAATAGCTTATACTTTGACAATTGCATATACGAGTCTTACTTTCTGGATTACAACAGCAGGCTTTTGAACTATGAATTACGTATAGTTGCAAAATTCAATGCAAGCACAACCCTGAGGGTGGTTCAATAGGCAATGGGATATGTCAAACAGATCACAAATGCTTCTGTATGCAGAAGGGAAAGGAGATGTATACCACAAGCAAGAAATAAAGATGGTACTTATGAATAACGATGGAGACCAAGAGATGATATGATAAAGTGCCTGGTTTAGTTTTCGTCGTATAGTATGCAGTGAGGCCCGAGCCTCAGGTGTCTACCCAAGTGGTCCATGTCACCATTTGAGCACCAACCATGTTGTTCCTCCTGCAGCTTCTTCTTTGCCATGTAGACTTGTCATTCTGCTCCCGTTTCTCCCTCTGGCATGGAGCCTTTGCTCAGATCCATGCCGTTCTGGAATATAACCCTGTCTTTTGTCCTTGCACAGCCTGCGGTCCATTTCTTCTCTTGTATGGAGCATACTCTTTGGGTTTTCATCTTCGCCTCTCTCTTGTCTTTCCTGGCGTCCATTCTTTGTTGAAGTAGTGTAGTTTGTGGCTAGTGTATCTTGACGGTAGTCAAAGAAATCAGAAATCTTGATAGTGTATCTTTCCTGGCGTACATTCTTTTTTGAAGTAGTGTAATAGTTTGTGGCTAGTGTATCTTGATGGTGGCGGAAGAAATCAGAAATCAGAATATTGGGAGAATATTGGATTCTAGCAAGAATCACTCCCATAAGAAAGTCACCTGCATTCGGATTTGCATGAAAAATCAATTTCCAATTATGATTCTCAAGGATTGGTGCTTTGGTCAGCAAACACTCAGGAAGCTGAAACCCATTTTTCTGAATGACTGCCAAGTTGGAGTGCATGTCCTACCAGTGAATGGCATGGCTACAGGAATTAATGTACCACCAACAGCAATTCTGGTGTCCTCGAAATGGCTTGCTATCCCAGGGGCTACTCAAAATGGGGCAACGTTAGCATAGGAATTGATGTAGCCACCAACAATAATTCTGGTGTCCTCAAAATGGCTTGCTATCCCAGGGGCTACTCAGAAAGCATGCATGTACGTATGTATGTAGAGAGAGAGAGAGAGAGAGAGAGAGAGAGAATTTTATCTTTCTTCGAAACTTGTATCTTGGATACATTGTTGGCATCTAACTCTAAGTACTTATGTTTTCTCCAGTTTTCGTGATCAGTTATGTATAGAGGTATGGAAAAAGAAAACACCAACAAGGCTAGGGTCCAAGGAGATAGAGTTGGGATCATTTATTAAAAACATGAGCCAAAGGAAGAGACAGGTATGTTTTAAATTTGCCACATTGTGTTGCTCCTTGAATCTGTGTTTTTAGGAACCCAAGTACAATAATGCTCAACCACATTATATTGAAAGGATTTGGAGAGCAATCTCCGTGGTATGATGGGAGTGAGCTTACTATATCTTACCTGGGAAATCTGTACAATACCTTTCCCTAATATGTTCTGGATTTGTGCACAAACAAGCTAAATTTTTTAGCATAGTAGTGGTGATGAACACTTCAAAATATTTTGCTGCACGTGCATATAACAATTATACGATGGATCTTTCACAGCACTTTCAAATCCCTCTTATATAAATTCCCAACTTCAAGAAAGAGTTGTTATTTGCTTCAAATGAGCAAGATATTCATATAGAGGTGGCTACTGATTCAGCTGATGATGCTATTGTCTACTTTGAAATTCTCACCACTTCGTTAAGGTAGTTTTAGCAACAGAGATGCCTAGTTCCATGCATATGTTTTGTAAATTACTAGACAAATGAACCCAAACCCATTGTTTCTTTTTACAGTAAGAAGTAATTTATTCCATCCAAAACATATTAAAACCAGAGGTTGAGAGTGACAACTCTATCCTAAGGAAGGAAAAACCAATATGAATAAAAAACCATGGAGGTGGTCTATAATGCCACATCATCCCAAGTGGAATAACATGAAAAAACAAGTGAAATAACATGAACGCGATCTGCCTAGAAGCCTCCCAGCTGCAAATCGCAATAGTTTGTAACAGTCCAGATCTACAAAATCGCAGAGCCCTGGAACAGCTTGCAACTATCCCAGGCTGCTCCAAGCCTCCATAATCAGGAAAAACTAGCCTGCATGTCCTCAGCCAGCAGACCTAGAACTACTATGCAAGTGTCCCAAGCTGCTAGGCGACCTGAATTACAACTATTCTCCACCCCATGTGTCGATTTAGCCTGCAGTGGAGCAGCACATCAATCAGCAAATCGTCTGACCCAGGGAGTTGCCCACAGGTCCAAAACTCTCTTTCTGTAGCTGCAATTTGTCTCTCTGCTTCTTTCTCAAGCTATTGAAACCCTCGCAACCCGTAACAACTCGCATGAACAGCCCGAGGGAGCAAAAGCGAAATTTCGAACAGCTAAAACGAAATTGCAAACTGCTTGAATTCTACCTTGCAGCCATATCTCAGAAAGTATACACAAAATCGTGTATCTCAATCACAACGAGTTCTCTTTCTCCTTCCTCTACCAGGGACATGTGCATCCTTTACCAGGATAAGCACTTCCAAGGGAATTTACGCTTTCCCTCATAGTGTCCAGACTCTACAGAGATCAAAGCTGGCTCTGATACCAAATGAAACAAACCCTATCTAGGTCTGGTAAGCACCAGACCCTGGTAAGGTACAACTTCAAGCCAGAGTCCAACAAACCACAGGACACTCCTCTGCAAACAACCCATAAGGATTGGACCTAGCAGCTCAAATCCCAGCCATAGGCTCTGTACATTGAGCCATCCCCAAGCATGAGGTCTAGACCACCGCGCAGAGAGCCAGCTAGCCTCAAGTCTAGACATGCATCCCATACCACATGCCCTTTACTCTAGCTGCTGCTCTCAGGCCAACAGGTCTGCGTCCAAAGAATCACACCCCTCGAACCCTTGATAATGAGCTCTTGGCCTATACTTACATGCCAAGCCCCCAACTGTCTTCAGCTATGAGCCTATACTTAGCATGCAAGTGTATAGTAACTTTACTTTGTGGGCAGCGTTTGCCAAGTATAGTAGCTCTATCCATAGGATTTAGACCTCATCTTTGCTAGCTTTGGTCTCAGCCCTAGGTTATTCCTTCTCCTGGGTTAGACCATGTTCCAACTTTAGATCTAATCCTAGATCCCAAGCTAGTCAGGCTTAGCCTTTTGATAAGCCTATACCCTAGTTAGTCCAGTAGTGGATGTAACAACAGACGTCCTAGAGGGGACTCTTTGATGACTCCCATGGCCCAACCTCGAGCAGCCCGTGGAGCCACCCCAATAGACCAAAGTGACAAGACACGCATAGACCCAACCCAAGAACAAGAAGCCCAAAGCCACAACCTCGGCAATTACAGCCACCTCAAGACAAAGGCAAGGATCTGATAAAGAGAAACAAGATCTAGAGAAGGGAAAGGGATTCGCCACCAAAGCGGTAAATGAAGGGTCCTCCAAAGTTTTTCGAATTGTCCAGCGGACATCTATGAAGTGTCATTTGATTGCCTTGCCCCAAATCGATGTAGCAGCTTTGACTAGCAAGGATGCCCAACGCTACTGCTACAAGTATGCCCCGAGAGGATCTCCCTAGGTGAGCGCTCCTGCACATGAACATCTGAAGGGGAAGGAGCAGTCTCATTCTGCATGTGGAACCGGGACAGGATTGTCTCTTACCTGAAGAGACGGGTCCATGTGCCATTAGTGGAAGCCTGAGGTGGAGGTCCTGGCTGCGCTGTAGTACCAGGATGAGAGGCTGACGGTCCTGGCTGTGAGGTGGAAGGTCTAGCAAAGTGTGAAGCGGTAGGAGATGGTCGTGAGGAGGGTCTAGGTCAGATGAAGCTATGAGGCGCACCCATGGATCTTTTGGGTCTTTTCTTTTTTCTTTTCCTTGGGCAATCTCTGCTAAAGTGCCCAAGGGTCCTGCAAATCCTACACTGATCGTGTCTCCCTGCAATCTCGACTCTGTCTGAAAAAGGAGCCATCTGGACGCTGAAGCATAATGTGGTCATCCGAGATGTTAGGGTCAGAGACAATGACCCTAACACGCGGTACCCCATCGGACCTGATTGCCTTTGTTGCTGAAGAAGGCATCTCAGGAAGAGGGGGGATCTCAGTAACCACGCCAAAGTGGAATGTAGAAGTCGATAGTACACCTGAGGAAGGCTGGGAAATCTGATGAAGAGTGATGTCTACCGGCTATCCTCCTTGACAGGATCAAACCCCTCTGAAAAAGGGGTCAAAAAAATCCTCCTGGAGCTCAGTGCTAACGGGCTAGCGTGAAGCACTGTACCTGCTACCTCCGAGGAGTCAAAAACAATTTGGAAGAAACCTTGCCCAAGCAGACGAACATCTATGAGGTGCCCTGCAAGGTCTCCAGGTAGAGCGACGAGCATCCAGTCCCTGGCCTGTAACCTGGAAGGGTGGGACTCATGGATGTGAGCAAAGAGCAATGTCGAGCTCTCTTGTTCTGTATCTTTTTTGAGCTGCTGCAACTTGTCTTTTGAAAAGTTGATGGTTTTCACGGCCGGTGGAAGCGGGTGAGGATTGGTTGAAGGCAAAGCCATCGTCGATCAAGGTGGAAAGGCCGACTCGAACACTAATGAGCTCCGTCTAACTGAAAATAAAGAAATAAAAAAGGGCAAGACGAAGAAGAGGAAGAAGGCAAGAGGGGGGGAAGGCTGAAAAGGAGAGATTTAGTAGGGTTGGGGGGGGGGGGGGTGGGAAGGGACGAGAGGGGATGGACGAGGAGGGGAGGGGAGAAACATAGGGGCTAAAGGGGTGAGAGAGGAGAGGAGGGAGGAGGGGGAAGGGGGGGGAGGGGGAGGGGGAGGGGGGAGGAGGTAGGGGCTGAGGGGGCGGAGATAGGGGGCGAGGGTAGGGGCTAGGGTGGCGGGGGTAGAGGGTGGGGGAGAGGGCTCAGGGAGCATTGGGAAAGGGCGGGGGGTAGAGGGTGGGAGAGAGGGCTGAGAGAGCGGAGGAGAGAGACGGGTGAGGACGGTTGAGAGAGCGGGGGGAAAGGGCGGGGGTAGAGGGCTGAGGGAGCGGGGGAAAGGGCTGCGGGAGGGAGGCAAGGAGAGGCTGAGGGAGGAGGGAGACGTGAGGCATGGAGGGAGGGGAGGAGAGGGGGCAGCTAGGGAGTCCGGAAGGAGCAGCAGCTCTTTTACCAAAACTCACACTTCTGCACTCATTCCTCTTCTACAACTCCACTATTAATGCTCATAGTTGAGCTTGAAGCAATGAGCAATGGGTAGATGACGAGAGAAAGAAAGTGCAATGCAAAAGCATACGTTGAACTCCTCGGCAACGATGCCAAAGATGTGCGGTCTCGACGGTGACTCACATGTTGTGGGGATTTTGAAGAAATGCCAATGAAACCTCCACTCCAAGCTACTCATTATGAGAGCAATGCAAAGCACGAGTCATCTGCAAGTGTCACTCAAGCGGCTCCCGGATTATTGCAAAAATGTGTTTTCACGAGAGAAAGGGGAAAAGGGGAAAAGGGGAGATGGGAGAAGAGTGGGAGAAGGGGAGGAGAAGAGGAGAATGAATGGGGATGGATGGAGTAGCAAACACAAAGGCACTACAAAGGAAACAAGAGAACACCCAAAAACACTCTTGGAAGAGAAGAGGGAGCTTGTATTCCAAACTTGTGCATTCAGTAATGAAGTCCAAAGTCAACCACTTGGCCTTTTATACATGTCACCTTTTGAAAGGAGGGTCAACCCTATTCCCTTTATACCACTCTCTTTCCTCAGTCTTTTACAACCATCTTGGGCCTATTTGGATCCAAGGCACAATCCTAGCTCTATGGACTTGCCACTATCCATCAAATGGCATCACTAACTAGGGGTGGCATATTGTTAACCAATCGGTTAACAACCTGGAAAAAGCCTCTCTGAAGAAAGCAATGTTTGAGCATTAATGAGAGGGGTCAAAAGCAAAGGCAGCAAGTCCCTATCTTGAATCATGGGAGTGTGGGAGGCATGGATGCGTGCAAAGAGGACATTGAATCTCTCAAGCTCTCAAGCTCCATATCTAGTCCCTATCTTCAGTCATGGGAGGGTGAGACCTATGGATGTGTGCGAATAGGGTATTGGAGCTCTGAATATCCACACCCTTCTGAACCTTTTGCAGCTCGTCTTTAGAGAAAATGCGTGCTGTTATGGCCAGTGGTATAGAATGTGAGGGCTGGCTGAGTGAGTGGCCATTTGCCAATCGGGATATGGAAGGTTGACTTAGTTTGAAGGCCTCTCCGTCACTTGTAGAAGTCACCGAAGAAGAGAGGAAGAAAAAGAGTGCGTGCACAAGTGGGGGGAGAGAGAGAGAGAGAGAGAGAGAGAGAGAGAGAATATATGTGAATGTATTTGTGCATGTGGTGCGGAAGTGAGTGTGTGTGTGTGTGTGAGAGAGAGAGAGAGAGAGAGAGAGAGAGAGAGAGTACAAGTGTGTGATTGTGAGCAAGCGTGAGTATGAAAGTGTGGGAGAATGTGTGAATAGGAAGGCTACATGAAAGTTGAAAGCATAAGATTTTGTGCACGAATTAGTGTGAGAGTATGAGTGAATAGGAAGGTTAGGTGAAGGCTGAGTGAGTGTGAATGAGGGTTATGATTCAGAGGTGTGTGTGGTGCGTAGTGTGTATAAGAGGGTGTGAGAGAGAGATCCCGTGCTAGCCCTCATGCTCCCAGGCTGCAGCTGCTTGTTTCTCCCTCAGTTTGATGCCCTCGAGGTTCCGTTTGATGCCGGTTTTGTGTCCGTATGCTGTGTTAGAAAATTCGGGGGGGAAAAAATTTAGTATTGTCAAACATTTGTATGATTTTGTCCGTACAGCTAGGAAAAATCCGTACAGTTTTGTCCGCAGAGTTTTGCTGTCAGGGATTTTTTTTTCGTATTGTCAAAAATCTGTGCGATTTTGTCCGTATAGCCCGGAAAAATCCGTACAAATATGTACCTGATGTGCTTTCCTCCTTGTAAAGCGTTGCTGCTTCCAAGCCTTTTCCTTAACTGCGGATTATTCCTATGAGAAAACCTTTCACAAAGACAAGTCATTTTCAAACAAGAAATAAAAACAGGTGATGGATTCAGATGATTGCCTTCATGACTTTGCTGAGGCTCAGCTTGTTTATGAGGTTATGCATGAAGGGTTTGAAGACACCCGCAAAGGTTGGAAAGATCCACTTTCCACCACTGGCATTATGATGGAAGTGGATGATATATTTGATCCAGTTAAGGAGTATGCAAAGCATGCCATTATAATTTTCTTCCCAGGACAGATGCCTGCTGCAGTAGATGTTGGAAATTGGTTGACTCAAACCCTAGGTGGTTCTTATGTCAAAAAGTTCGTTATGCAACGAAGGGCTTTTTTGAGATCATCATGGCTGATGAGGAGCATTGTCAAGTTTTGCTGGAGCACTCTCCTCTCTTCTATGGCCAGTAGATGGTCCATGTTTTGCCTTGGTCTCCCACTTGGGATTATCAGGCATTGATTTGGGATCGTTGCCCTGTTTGGGTAGAAGTTGTGGATTTTTCTCAATGCTTGTCTTCTCTTCTACCTAAAATTGTAGCTCCCCTCGGCAAGGTGGTATGTCCACCGCAACCCATTGGAAATTTGAATCACTTCTGCATTTTGTGGGATACGGATCATCCCACTCTAGCTTCATATTTGGTTACTGTGAATTATGTTTCCATGGGGAGTGCCTTTTACAAGCTCAAGTGGGGGCTATTTGCAAGTGCTTGCTTTGAATGCAAATAATTTGGGCACATGGCTTCGCAATGCTCTTCCCGAGCTCCACGGATGCCAGTGCAAGCTGAAATGGCTTAGCCTTTGAATAAGAATGCAAATGCCTCTTCTGTGGTAAAAAACAAAGGGGTCAAATAGTTTTTCTCTGTTCAAGACAAAGGCAAATCCCCGGCTGTCTCAAACGGTAATGCTTCTTTTCCTGTGGCTTTGTCCTCTCCACCTCAGGGGAAGGGGGGAAAAAATTTGATTGATGGATGGCAAACTCCTCGCAAAGTGATCTCCCCCAGGCGACCTTTGCCTTCTTGGACTTGGAGTGGTGCATCCTCTCATGGGAAAACATCTGTTGAAAACTCTGGTGTTGGCTTTTGACCTGGGCTGCTGTGACTGCAAATCGGACCTTGTTTCCTGAAGAAGTTGCTGCACTTTTGTCCTCTCCTCAGGCTGGTGCTTCATCCCAGGGTAGAGGCTCGGACATTGAGGTGGAAATGAAGACGTAGACAGCCCATTAATTGCTGTACATACATGTCCCATAACTGTAAAGATGCTTGATCATCTAAAGTGTGTTAGGGAATGTGTGATGGTCGCAAATGGAAAGTGGTCTGGATGTATATTAGGCAATTGCAGCCTGATATAGTTGCTTTGCAAGAGCATAATCAGCATATGTATGCTGGTCAGATAGGCCATTTTGATGGTTATGATATCTTCTATGCTAGAGAGCACTCCTTTTCTGGTGTGGCTTTTTTGGTAAAGCACGACCTTCAACTTGTTGTGGCTCTCAATGATCGCTATGGTAGATGGATTATTGTTCAATGCCTTGTTCAAGGGGAAATTTTTGAATTTGCATCGGTTTATGCCCCCCAATCTTCTCGTGATAGAGCTTTGATCTGGGTTGCCATGCATACTTATCCATGGCGACAACATGCCTTCATTTGTGCTGACTTTAATAATGCCCCTCAATCGGGTGATAACACCTCAGGCCACACTCATATGTTGGCTTCTGAAACATATGCACGGTCTGATTTTTTGCTTCAGTTGCGCCTGGTTGAACTCTGGAAGGAATTACAGCCCATGCTTCTGGGCTATACCTTTCAGCATAATGCTCAATCTTCTTATCGGGCACGCTTGGATGGATGGTATCAGATTGATCCACAGCATTGTGATGCCTTTACTTGTCAAATTTGGGTTGATCATGCTTTCACACATTTGGATCATGCTCCTCTTTGGTTGAGGCTTTCCTTACATGAATTTCCCACTGACAGATTGCATTGCCGAAGGCTTTTGCTGATTAATAAAAGTTATCTGGAGCATGTTGACTTTAAAGCCTTGGTCTCTGATGCTATTCAGCCTCTCTCTCGTCAGATACACATTGGTTTGGATTATCCCTGGCAGGCTTTTGTTGCTCGGATGCAAGCAGTTATTCGAGATTATGGCAAATCCTAGATGCAAGCCACAAGGGAGACTGTAGCACATGCCAATTTTACTTGTCAGAGTTTGACTGAGCTTGCTCATCTTCGCCCTTTGTCTTCAGAGGAAAGCATGCTCTTATGTCAGGCTCAATTCTCTCTTCAATCCAATGATCGTAGAAAGCTTGCTAAATGGGAAACTCGATCCAGACAATAGGCATTTTTGGATAAAGGCTGCTCTTCGAAGCAATTTTTTAAGAGTTTACACTATAAGAGACAAGCTGCCAATATTTGTCGGATCCGGATGCCTGATGGCTCTTGGTCAACATCTCGTTCAAAGCTTGCTGATTTATGTATGCAGCACTTCTCCACTCAATTTGGGCATGTGGATACTCTTTCTCCTCGGGTAGTATCTACACATCAGCTTCTTTTGTAGCATATTCATCCAATTCTGCCTGAGGCTCAGGCTTTGGAACTTGAACATCCCTTCACTGAAAGGGAATTGTCTGATGCACTGAGATCCTGTGGCAGATGGAAATCTCCAGGATGGGATGATCTCACTGTTGAATTCTTTCTTGCATTCTGCGATCTTCTTAAATTCACCTTGCTGCAAATGGTAAATAAAGCATGGCAAAATCAGCAGATGCCTGTGTCATGGAAAAAGGGTCTTCTCAAGCTGATTCCAAAAAAGCAGCTATGTGATTCACTTGGTGATTGGAGGCCAATCACGCTCATGCTAGTCATTTACAAGATCATTGCCAAATGGTGGTTAATCGGATTAAAGGTTATTTGCATGATGGGTTGCATCTCTCCCAATATGGCTTTGTTCCATGTCGCCATATCACAGATAACATTGCCAATGCTTATATTGGGATTGAATATGCCAAATACACGCAGCAAGATGTTCTACTCTTGCAAGTAGATATTGCAAAAGCCTTTGACACAATTCAATGGGATTTCATCTCGCAAACTATGCGAGCTTTGGGGTTTGGATAAAAAATGCAGCAGGCTATTTACTGGCTTTACATAGATAGCAATGCGGCTTGCATTCTTTCTGGGGATATCTCTGATGAGTGGACTCTTCGTTGTTCGGTCTGCCAGGGATGCCCTCTCAGTGCTTTATTGTATGCCATTGCTACTCATCCTATGCTGCAATATATTGATCATCTTGTGGCTACATGATCACTTCATGGCTTGGAATTGGATGCTAATCGCAACATGGTTGCTCAAGCTTATGCTGATGATTCTTTCTTTACCCCGAAGAATACGCCCCATGATCTTGGTGCCTTGATGCAAGCCCTCTCTGTTTATGGTTTGGCAGCTGGTCTTCATGTTAATTTTCAGATGTCTAAGCTGCTCCCTTTGCATTCCAAAGACTGGCATAGTTTGTTATGGCCCGGGGATATCATTCCACCCACTCAGTTTGTTCGTCATCTTGGTCACCCTTTGGGGTAGGAACTCACTCGCCGACAACAAACTGATTGGGTTTTGGCTAAGCTTCGGAAAAAGCTTGAGTATTGGAAATTGGCAACCTGGCCTTTGCACATTCGTCTTCGAATAGTGCAATCCATCCTTGTGGCATATATTCAATTTTACTTGCCATTGATCATGTTCACTAAGGCGGATCTTACATCTTTCATGTCTGTCTTTATGAGAATCTTTTGGCGATCCAAACATGGCAGAAAAAGTCTCAGGCTGCTTTCGATACATCACATTTGTTTTCCCAAGATGCATGGTGGATTGAACATCACGGATATTCATGTGAATATCCTTGCCCACAGGGGGAAAATGTTGCTGCAATTTCTGCAAGGTGATCAGCCTTGGGCTCTTATGATAAGTCATCACCTCGGTTGCTGATGTTATAGATGATGCTGGTGCTGTGCTCCCCTTTTCTCTAGCAGCCACTACATATGGATTGGGCTCTCATTATCATCCTTTGTGGCGACAAATTACTTCTATGCTTTCGCCTTTTGTTCCGATTCCTCCTTTGGAACTCCAGGACTGGCTGGAAGATTGGACTTCGACTTCTCCAGGGTCCTCTTCTCGTTCTTTGAGGCTATCTCAGATTACTGTACCTGCATTGTATAAAATCCTTTTGCCTCAACCTTGGGTTTCAGAGAGAGGTGATTCTGTTTGGCGAATGCATCGCCCAGCCAAGTGGTGAAGGAAAAGATTATAGCGACTTTGGGCCTATAAAGTACCGCTTCGGCAACATGTTTTCTTTTGGCGAGCTCTTTTGGGAGTGTTTCCATTTGGACAGCTATTAGCTCATCGACACATTGCTCCTGCACTTTGCCACAGATGTTCTGCTTCTTCGGAGACTGTGCCTCACTTGTTTTGGCATTGTCCGTGCTCTCGTGAGTTTTGTGATCTGCTTCGACAGCGCCTGCGAGCGAGATTTCCATTTGTTCCGTTTGGGAAGTTCTTTTGGCTATTTGGGTTTCATCCATTCAGACCGGAGTTTCATCTTTTCTTCGTTTGGGTTCGCTACTGGGCACTATGGACTTTATGGACATATAGGAATTGTAAAGTCTTTGGTGATCCTACTTTCTCTTTGTTTGGCTTTTTTAAATATTCTCTGCAGCAATCTTTCTTTGATTGCTTGCAGAGCCGCTGCATAGATCATGAGGTCTTTTTGGCATATACTAAAATTTTCAGTTGATGTAATTGTAGCACCTTATTTTGAGGTTGCTACTCATATAATATAATCAATCAAAGATTTCACCAAAAAAAAAAGTAAATGAGGGTTATGGGAAGGTTGAGTGTGAGTGAAATATGTGAAATTGTGTGTGAGCAAGAGTGGTAATATTGTGTGAAAGTGAGAGTGGTCAGGGGGTTAGAGCAGATGCGAAAGAGCAGTGTGAGGAGAAAGAGGCATATAGAAGCGGGCAGGGCAGAGAAAGAAGTGGAAAGCAGCAAAAAGAGCCAAAAAGTAGCAGGCAGAAGTGGAGAGAAAAGAAAGGTGAGCAGCAGCTTGGCAGTATGAGCAGTTGAAGGATGAGCGGAAGTAGGTGTACGGAAACTAGCAGAGAGAAGCAGCAACATCGATTCTTGGGGGGTGGGGCATGGGGGAGGGGGGGGCATCAATTTTTTTCTTCTAAAAAGATTACTTCATTAAGTATGAATGAAACCGCAAGAGCAAGCTCTAATGCGGGAGTACATCATGCCATGCATGAGAAAAAAAACCAGCTCAAGAAGAGCTAACAAAAATCCAAGGTGGAGGCTGGAAATGCCTCCTCAAACCTTGAAGGAGACGCAGAGAAGAAAGGAGATCCTCTCCAAACTTTGAAAAAAGTGTCTCTCCTTAATCTTGTCCAATTGGAAGAAGGTGAGATGCATGCAGGTTGAAAATTTGAAGGAAGCCACATACTTCCTGACTCCTAGGCTGCCATTTTGGCAAGGCAAGAAGTGCCATTATAAGCACCTATATAATGAAGGGAGCATCCAAGTGAGCCGTGCACGTACTTCCAAACTCTATGCTGAATCTACTCTATAGCAATCGGTCTAACTATCATGGATCTGCCTTAAGAACTCAGTGAGAATCCTATATAAAGAACCTAGTGAGGATCTTATAACTGCATGACTCCCTCCTCGCTATTTCTTCGTCCCATGATGGAGAAGAAGTGTTGTCAGATCTTTACCAAATCTGGGTCTAAAAACCTCTTGAGCATGGTGCCAATACTCTAATCTCTAGTCAAGGAGTTGCTCCTGAAAGTGCATGGTGGAGAGGGAGAGAGAGAGGGTACGCTAGGGAGAGAGATAATAATCCTCAAAGAGAGACATAATGAAATGGAAATGATATAGCAAGAGCAATGAACAAAATGAAAGTACTCACATGTAGACCACAGAGCTTGTAGGCTTGATACTTGATTGATTTGACACTAGACAAGTATATCTCTTATATCAAGCACACACACACACACATATGAACATGAATGCATATGGGATAACTCTCAATGTGACACGTGGCATCCATAGGAAACACTAGACTAGAACTCACACTAGAACACACCAAACTGACTCATCTTGACTCCATTTCCTAACACCCCCCCATGGAGGAAAGGTGAGTGACTACTAAATGGAACCAAGAATAGAACATGGCAATGACGGTCATCCAACTATGCAATGACGGTCATCCAACTATGCAATGACGGTAGACATGGATCCCATGCTAGCTCAGAGGCAAGTGAGCATGGCTCAGAGGCTAGTGAGCATGGTATAGACTCAGAGGCTTAACTAAACATGGCTCAGAGGTTCATCATGCATGGATGCATGGCAAACTCAAAGGTCTAGGAGGCTAATGCACCAACATCCTAGAACTCCATGCTAGGTGTGATAAATAGACGTATCAAAGTCAATACTTAGCTCCCACAATACATCCCCCTCTTGGCTCCAGGGACTAATTAGGGACATGGAGCCAAAGACCATAAATGTAAAAGCAATATATCATTTGAGAAGGACTATCCAAGGCAGAGAACCTTATTGACTCAACACACATCATTGATTCCATTCATTTTTTGAAACAACCTAGGGCAGAGTACCCAAAATAGAACATGCTTAGAAAATATATGGATCATTATCTCTGTTGTCCTCTGGAGGGAAAGAGAGATGTCGGATTTCAGCAGTAAGAGCATGAACTTGTGTCGGAGGATCGTCATCTTCATCGTCACTTGTGGCGGATGCAACCCAACTGTCATGGTCCTTAGTTTGTTGTTTGCCAAGCTTCTGGTAGCATCTGTCCTTCGTATGGCCAAGCTTGTTACAAAAGGTGCACTTGAGAGGCATGGCTTTGACTTTCCATGTGCTGGTGTAGGCCTGGGTTTCCATCTGCTAGTGGAGGCAAGAGCCTTTGTAATATCTGAAGAAGAGTTCGGAAAATCTTTGTTTTGGCGATTTTTTTCGAGAAGAAGAGTCACCATATCGTCAAAGGTAGTCATGGCAAGCCTAAGTATTTCAAGAGTATGCTCAAAGCGAGTGACTCCTTTCATACTCTTCATGAGGACAGCTATTTTGTCCTTGTCGTCCATGGGACACTTCAGGCTGAAAAGTTGTTGCACAAGAGATTGAAGGTACATGGCATGCATGAATGGAATGGAAAGGAAATGTAAAGAAGATACACGTGCGAAGAACCAAAGTACTCACATGATAGAAATAGCTTGATGTTGACTGATATTTAAAGACTCAAGACAAGTACAACACTATATAGTGTGACACTAGACCCTACAAAGACACATGTATATGGGATATATCCCAATATGACATGTGGCATGTCTAGGACTCACTAGACTAGAAAGCCATACCTAGACCATCTAGAACACTCAATTTGACTTCATGTTCTAACACCCCCCCATGAAGGCAAAGTGAGGGACTACTAGAATGGAACCAAGAACAGAACATGACAATGATGGACTACGAATCTCCAAATCAGAACTAGACATGGTTCCCACACAATCTCAGAGGCAAGTGGGCATGGCTCAGAGGCTAGTGAGCATGGTACAATGGACTTAGAGGCTCATCAAGCATGGCTCAGAGGCCCATCTTGCATGGATGCATGAACAACTCAGAGGTCTAGACAACTAGAGCAAAATGAGATCCTGTCAAAGCCAATACATGGTTCCCACAGTACATTCCCCCCTGGCTTCATAACAGGACATGGTAGGAAGCCACACACAAAAAAAACAAGACGGCAATATATCATTTTAGGAGGACTATCCAAGGCAGAGGACCTTTATAGACTCAATAATACCAAAACTCAATACATCAATTTTTTGGGGACTACCCAGGGTAGAGAACCCAAGTACGTCAAGCTGTAGAATAAATATAGATCTCTTTGAGTAAGAGATGTACTCCAAGCAGCTGTTGGCAGAAGATGAGTGCCCATTCCTATGTGTCGATGAAGGCACTAAGTAGGAATGCCCCAATAAAGATGTCGGTGAAGTCCATGGGGCAGCTACATGGAGCACTCACATGGTGACTCTCAAAATGCCGGTCCGAGAATCACCAAATGTCGGAAAGAAGCCTCAATTTGGGTTAATTTTGCTTAAGGTAGCGAACTGCAGTAGGGAGGAGACTGAAATTTGTGTCGTAGGTGTGGCAGCGATGGATGGGCAGGACGCTTCCTCCATGACGAGTGCTTCCCCTTTTGCTTTCGCTCCCCTTCATATGCAGCTATGGAAGGTAGGTGTGCAGCTCCATGTTGATGAAGATCATCACCTCAAGGAGAGGCTAAGGAGAAGAGGAAATCACGAGTAGCTACAAGAGGAGCTCACGAGGAGAGGGAGTGGAGGAGCTAGCCTCTCCATAGGTCTGAGGTGAGCTTCAAGGCACCCTCATTCCTTGAGGAAAGCTAGCTCTGATACCACATGAAGGTACATGGCATGCAAGAATGGAATGGAAAGGAAATGTAAAGAAGATACACGTGCAAAGCAATGATAACCAAAGTACTCACATGATAGAAATAGCTTGATGTTAACTGATATTTTAAGACTCAAGACAAGTACAACACTATATAGTGTGTGACACTAGACTCTAGAAGGACACATGTATATGGGATATATCCCAATATGACATGTGGCATGTCTAGGACTCACTAGACTAGAAAGCCACACCTAGACTACCTAGAACACTCGCTTCGACTTCATGTTCTAACAGAGATTGCATTTTTGCTAAATGTGCACTCAAGATATTACTATCCTCCATTTTCAAATTATAAAATTGCAACTTCAAGAAAACCTTGGAGTTTGTGATTTTGTTACCAAAAAGATTCTCGAGACGTGCCCATATCGCCTTGGTCGTTGATTTGAAGTCAATGTGATGAATCAAAGTATCATTGAGGTGAAGTCCGATGATAGCAATAGCTTTTGAGTTGTGTTGCTTCCATGTCTTGAGTTGTTGAGGATGCGTTGTGGGAGTGTCATCCTTAACAGCATCCCATACATTTCTTTCATGAGGAGGAACTGAACCTTAGTTTGTCATGTAGGGAATCCTTCCTCCTTGAACTTCTCCACGAGTAGTGAGTTTGAAGAGAGAGAACTCATTGTGTACCTCAGGATATGGCAACTTCAGTCTTCAGCACTTTAGAAGCAAGAAAAGAGATGAAACCGAGGACTGAAACTGGAGGCAGAAGAGGCGGAGGATAGAGATGTCATTATGTGGGAGATGAAGCAGAAATTTGTGGGCAAAATGAGGATAGCTCAGCTCATGTGGAGGAGAAAGACAATGAGCAGCAATGGCACGCATAATGACGCCAATGGTCGATCTAGCAACAGCTCTCTTCAAGTAGGCCGTTTCTTCAAAAACGAGCTTCAAAGGAGGTCGTTTTTAGGGCGACCAGTAGTAGAAAAATCTCCATAACAATAAGCAACTATTTTCTTCACAAAAATGCCCCCAAAACGGCAAAAAAGAGCTATTTTAAAGCAAAAAACGGGCTATTGTGAGCAATAAATGGGCTGTATTTTTCCTCTACGAAGACGCCCGCAAATGCCCACAAGAATGGTGATTGAGTTGCTCCTTTTCACGTGGGCAACAAACCAAGCTCCATAGCTTCCGAAGGTGAGGCTAAGGTAGGAGAAGAGAACAAGATGGGGAAAAAGGAGTGAAAGGGAGCTCAATCATGGAGGAGAGGATGGCTTCCATTTGCGGGCTCCCTCATCCTCTAGATTGAGCATGGAGAAGGGAAAGGTAGGAAAGGAGGCTCCGATACCACGTGAAGGTGCATGGTGGAGAGGGAGAGAGAGAGGGTAGGCTAGGGAGAGAGATAATAATACTCAAAGAGAGACATAATGAAATGGAAATGAAATAGCAAGAGCAATGAACAAAATGAAAGTAGACCTTCTAATGTGAGGATAGATGTTCCACGTGCTAAAGGAATGGTTGGGGTAGTAGGGAAAGGGGATGTGGACCAGCCATGGTCACATGACCACATTCTTGTTGGGTTTGTTGTGAGGTAGACGAGGATTAGGCCTTGGAAATGCTATGATTTGTTTAGGCTTGGAGGTTCATCAACTCAAGTGTCACACACTAGCCACCACTAAACCAGTGTGCTATTTGTCTTGGAGTGGAGATCTCCTTCTTGATGCACTAGGCCTTGAGGTGGGAACAAAGCCAATTATGCATGTGGCATGACATTGCACATGTAGACCAAAGAGCTTGTAGGCTTGATATTTGATTGATTTGACACTAGACAAGTATAGCTCTTATATAGAGCACACACACACATTTGATTGATTTGACACTAGACAAGTACAGCTCTTATATAGAGCACACACACACACACATATGAACACCAATGCATATGGGATAGCTCCCAATGTGATGTGGCATCCATAGGACACACTAGACTAGAACTCACTCTAGAACACACCAAGCTGGCTCATCTTGACTCCATTTCCTAACAGCTACTGCTCTCGGTGGGCAACAATAGGCCTCTCATGAATCCATGGATCTAAAGGGTGCTTATCCTCCTCCCTTTGAAGGGCATCCAGTCTCTCTCTCACTACCTTCTCTTGAAGAAAGGAATGCCTGTCTCCTCCCTGTCACTACTTGCTGGTAGTGGTCATTGGTAACCTGCATTGTAGTGAGGCATGTGGAGCCATTAAGATATCCATGCTCTACTCTAAAAGCTCTTCATCCCATGTACATGGAGACCAGTATCCTGACTCTAAAAAATATGCTGTCTGTACGAAGTCCTTGATGAGGAGTACTCCAAAAAACAAATACACTCTATGAGTTACAATATTTAGGCAAAAGATATCTATCACATGTCAATTCTCAAAGCTCAAGCATCTACAACAATGGTAGTAAGCAAAAATCCACGCATTTGTTCTAGTGATGTCTTTATGCAATGAACTTAACAATTAACTTTCATTTATATTCTCTAGAATCTCATTTTGAGTCTTAAAATCTGACATGATGCACTATCCCCAAAAGAAAAAGCACATAATTGTGAACCTTACCCTTGATGACTACAAGCCTGAAGGTTTTGACCCGTAGATTGTGAACATATGCTCCAAATTTTGGTCTCTCCAATGTGACATCATACATGCACAACGTTTGTATGGCATTATGCATGTATGCACTATTTATGTATTTATTTTAATGAAAATACTTCCATTATATATGACATCATACATGTATGCATTTTGATATTTGGAATGTGGTCGTTAAATGACATTCTCAACTGTCGTAGCTTGTCTTTGTTTGTTGGTGGACACAGATATCTTGGAACAGTGGAGACCTACTTTTGGGTCAAGTAATTATGTCAATGGAGCAGATTGAATCTCAAGCACTTTCTTCTAGGAGAATTCGGGGCACCATTCCAACAAAGTCATACTCTTTGAATTGTGCCCAATTTGAAAAGAATGTTAGCACTATTCGACTGAAGATTTATTTTGCTTGTGAACATCTATACAGGTGTGGAACCTTTCTTAAAATTTTGTCACCTCATCTCTGCGAAATCCCATAACTCTTGAGTTTTATTTCTCATGTGAAAATTCAGCCAGGATCCACCCACCTCACAAGAGGAATTTCAACCTTTTTTCTACTATTCGCATATCAATGACGGTGCCTTTTCCTCCTTACTCCACTCATATCTCACTTCTGCAGTGATCCTGTGCCTGATAAAATGCTGGTGGAACCCCCACTGAATGACTTGGAAGAAGCTTATGATGCTCTAGTGCAAGTGGCCTTCGGAACACATTTGGAAGGTAAATTTGGCAAGGCCAGAGAGAAATATACTCAGGGATTGTAACTTTGTTATTGTAAATGTAAGCAGGTAAGTTCATGCAATTAAGGTGCAATGCTTGCTTGGATTGAAGGTTTGAGTTTTCTGTAACACTTGTTAAGAAGTCCCTGATTCCCTTGACAGGGGAATTTCAGCTTGAAGAAACCTGGCAGAGTATTCTTTCTTGCTTTGAGTCTCACTACAGACTAAGGAGGGAGAGCTGCTGTCTGGCACTTATTAAGCAAATGGCACATTTATTTCAACCTGACATTGATTATCTGGAGAGCATTGTGAGAGAATGGCGACCTGTATGCAAAGCTGCAAAGGAAGGAAAATTAAGCAAGCATGATCTTTCTTTGCATTCAGAAATCGTTGCTGGTAAGTTTACTGTAACAAGAATTGAAGATTTTGGCACAGTTTTATTTGTACCATTTACTTCCACAGTGTGTTGGTATTATGAAAAAATGATGAGTTTAGATTTTTGTAATACCATGTAAATCCACGAACCAAAATCCTTAGAAGAAGCAGGCTAAAAATATACTTTTGTACACAATAGTCAAAATTACAAATTACACTATAATAACCAAGCAAGTCAAGCAAATACAATCTCAGGACTCGTGCTGCATGGCAGCTATATAGATGTAAAATTAATAAAATCATCAACGTCAAGTGTTTCACTCAATGTACTAAAACCTAATCTTGTTCTTGTTCTAAAGTATGTATGAAAAAACTGAGAAAAACAACGATACCTACCATTACTAATCCTATTCAGGGTCTTGTTTCAGAAAGTTTATTGCCAGAACCACTGCATGGAACATTTATTGGTTTATGTTCTGTCTCAATAAACAGAAGACTCTAAAGGCACTAAAAAGAGAAGTCATGCCCCAAATCTATCTATCTACATTCATAGATCCTCCAGAGAGGAGCAGCTACTAAAAAATTTAAGAAAAAATATACTTTCATCTCTCCTTCAAGGAGGAGCAGCTACTACTCAAATCAAATGCAGTGATAGAACACTTCAAGCTGGGCCAGAGGAAGATATGCAAGAAAATGTGCATCCTGAAGGTACTGATGCAGGGAGGAATGGTTAAACAATAACATTGAGCGAGGAAGGGAGGAACGGAAGAAACAATAACATTGAGCAAGGAATGCCCATACAACTGAATGTGTGTGTGTGTGTGCACACTTTTTTTTTTCCTAGTGAAAACTTTTGATTGATTATATTACAAGAGTAGCGACCTCAAAACGAGGTGCGCACGCTTTTTTTTAGTGAAAACTTTTGATAAATTATATTACAAGAGTAGCGACCTCAAAAAGAAGGCAGCCAAAAGTACATCAACTGAAAATCTCAGTGTATGCTAGATATATATCATGATTTATGTAGTGGTTTGCAAGCAATCAAAGAAGGATTGCTACAGAGAACGCTTAAAAAAGCCAAACAGGGAAAATTTGGGATCACCAAAGACTTTATAGTTCCTGTCTGTCCATAAAGTCCAGAGTCCCAATAGCAAACCCAAACAAAGAAAAGATGAAACTCCGGTCTAGGTGGATGAAAACCAAAGAGCCAGAAAGACTTCCCAAAGGAACAGTTGGGAATCTCGCTCACAGGTGCTGCCGAAGAAGATCAATGAACTCACGAGAACATGGACAAAACTAGAATAAATGAGGCACAGTCTCCTGAGAACTCAAGCATCTGTGGCAACGAGCAGGAGCAATATGTCTACGAGCCAACATCTGTCCAAATGGAGAAATGCCCAGAAGCACTCGCTAGAAAAAAACCTGTTGCCGAAGAGGAAATTTGTAGGCCTAAAGCTATTGTAATCTCTTTCTCCACCACTTGGCTGGGCGATGCATTCGCCAAACACTTTTTTTTTTGTGTGTGGAATCTTTGAGTCATTATATTACAAAGAAGTTATCCCAGAAAGAGAGCTATAATACATCAAGAGAAAATCTCACTGTAGGACAAATATACATCAAGCATTCGCCAAACACACACACACACACACACACATACACACACACTTTGTTGGGTGAAATCTTTGATTGATTATATTATATGAGTAGCAACCTCAAAATAAGGTGCTACAATTACATCAACTGAAAATTTTAGTATATGCCAAAAAGACCTCATGATCTATGCAGCGGGTCTGCAAGCAATCAAAGAAAGATTGCTGCAGAGAATGCCTAAAAAAGCCAAACAGAGAGAAAGTAGGATCACCAAAGACTTTACAATTCCTATATGTCCATAAAGTCCATAGTGCCCAGTAGCGAACCCAAACGAAGAAAGGATGAAACTCCGGTCTGGATGGATGAAAGCCAAATAGCCAGAAGAACTTCCCAAACGGAACAGATGGGAATCTCGCTCGCAGGTGCTGTTGAAGCAAATTAAAAAACTCACGAGAGCACGGACAATGCCAAAACAAGTGAGGCACAGTCTCCGAAGAAGCAGAACATCTATGGAAAAGTGCAGGAGCAATGTGCCGATGAGCTAATAGCTGTCCAGATGGAAACACTCCCAAAAAAACTCGCCAAAAGAAAACCTGTTGCCGAAGCGGTACTTTATAGGCCCAAAGTCGCTGTAATCTTTTCCTTCACCACTTGGCTGGGCGATGCATTCGCCAAACAGAATCACCTCTCTCTGAAACCCAAGGTTGAGGCAAAAGGATTTTATACAATGCAGGTACAGTAATCTGAGATAGCCTCAAAGGACGAGAAGAGGACCCTGGAGAAGTCAAATTCCAATCTTCCAGTCGGTCTTGGAGTTCCAAAGGAGGAATCGGAACAAAGGGCGAAAGCATAGAAGTAATTTGTCGCCACAAAGGACGATAATGAGAGCCCAATCCATATGTAGTGGCTACTAGAGAAAAGGGGAGCACAGTACCATCATCATCTATAACATCAACAAGCGAGGTGATGCCTTTAAACGAGACAAAGTAGGAACGTCGAGGTTCCTGTAAAGCCAAGGGAGGCTGAAAGAGTTTTGACCAGTGAATGCTTTCAGCTCAGAATTCCCAAGCAAAGATTGCCGTCCATTCCACACACACACACTTTTTTTTGGTAAAATCCAGTGCATTGTATTTATATTCTCATAAATTTACAAGATAGAAAGTCTCCAAAATGGAGAGTATCCCAAAGATCAAAAGCATAAAAAGAAAAGCTCTATGCAAGAAGCATGTATATCACCCTCATGGCAGGCATCATATAAGGATTGCTGCAATGAGGCTCTGAAAGATTCATATGACTTGTGAATCTGGCGGCCCAAGTATGCCAAATTATGCTCATTCCAGAGTGTCCAAAGCACCCAATGTCTCACCCATGAGAGAAATAGGGAATATTGAGACAAAGACCTCATAAATCTGCCAAATAACCAAAAATGTTTCCCAAATTTGTGACTTGGGAAACGGAGCCGAAGATGATCTGAAATTCTCCCAAGGAGATTCCGAGAAGACTGGCAGTGCCAAAGCAAATGAGGGACAGTCTCGGAAGGAGCCTGACACCGCAGACATGTGGATGGTGCAATGTGACGTTTGGCAAGTGTGATTCCCACTGACAATGTGCCGGTCATGCATCTCCAAAGAAAAAGTCTTTGTTTCAAAGGCATTTTACACCTCCATAATATCCTAAGATTCTTCCACCACCATGAGAGGGGCTGCCTGATATGCCACAGAGTATTAGCATATTGCTGAATCCATGGAGCAAGCTGAAGAAGCTTGTAGGCTTTGATGGAGGTCAAAGCAGGCAGAGGAACAGGATGAGAGCATGTAGCAGAAGGGTGCAATTGCCAATCTCCATAAGCATGTCTGTGTCAGCCACAGGAGGAACAGGTAGAAAAGGATGTAAGAGATCAGCAATTTTCTTCCATATCGACCTATGATGCATTCCCAATGCATAGGAGGCAGTGGCCTGAGGAAAAGATAAGACATAGCCCTGATCATCTACAACATCATTGATGTATCTAATTCCCAATTTCATGAGATTATATGCCCGAACAGGTTCCTGTAAAGAAAGTGGAATGTCAAAGATGGCACTCCAATGAATACATTCTTTCCTCATTGAGTTTGTCCCCGAGCGATTATCAAGAGCCCATTTGACCTTGGAAAGTACTTGTTTCCAGACAAGTATTAGAGCAGTAGAGAAAGGGCAGCTAGGAATCTTCCCTACAAATCTCCCAATGACAACCTCCCAATGATCAGTAGTCCAATGGCCATAAGCAGATGTACTCATGTTGACACACATGGATGCTATCATACAAGTCCATGGCTGTTGTTGACAGAAAAAAGTATGGTGCATAGTCGCCTTCCGTGCAAGTACATGATATCTGACATTGAGAACATTAAGTCCCCCATGCATCCTAGGATAGCACACCATTTCCATCTTCATCAGTCTCAATGCTTTCACAGCAGTTTTTGTCCTCCATAACAGCTCCATAGCTTGAGACATAAAGGCTGAAATATCTCTGGAGGACCAATGTAGCAAAGGCAAAAAGAACTGAACATAGGACATTACAATAGACTGTACTATTATGAGCCTGGCATGAAGTGGCCAAGTAGAAATTTTCCAATATTCCAGTTTATGTTGAAGTCTTTGGAAGATCCATTTTAACTGCTGCTTTCTGGTGATATGCCATCCTATAGGATATCCCAAATGCCTGACTACATCTTTGGAATGCACTACCTGACCTGGCCAGAGAATAGAATGCCAGTCACATTGTTTCAAGGGAAGCGATTTAGATTTGTCAAAGTTGACATGCAATCCCGCTGCTAATCCATACAATGATAATGTGGTCATAAGCAAAGATGGTGCTCAGACAGGAGCTCCAGCCAGCTTTGGTGGGAAAGGTAGATGTGCTCCTACTACAGGAACACAAGCTTTCAACGTCATAGACCAGTATTTGTGGGAAGGTCCTCACAGGGTGCTCCCACACCTACTGGGAACCTTTGATTGGCGAGCAGGGGAGAAGCGGGGGTGTCTGCACCTCCATCGACGCTTCTCTAGTTTAGCATGTGTTTGGTTTTGGCACTTTGATCCCAGGACGTGCGCTTTGGGTGGGCCTGCATATTGAGGGATCCCGCATCGGTATCCTCAATATCTACGCACCGACTGATCTCAGACGTAGATCCGTTTTTTGGAGATTCTTGACAGACCTGTTGCCAGAGATGGACTCTTGGATTGTAGGAGGGGACTTCAACAATCTTGAGACCTTAGAGGATCAGCAGGGAAGGGGCCTAGAGTTCCTCGGTATAGCTCAGGCAGAGCAGGCAGATTGGGACTCCTTCCTCTTTGCAGTGGGAGGTCGGGACAGCTGGAGGGAGCCGTCCTTTCGCAGATGGCCTGGGACTCTGGACTTCTCTTGGGGCTACAGGAGGGAGGGAGGCAGACTCCTGGAGCGGCTGGACCGTTTCTATGTTAGTGATTGGGTGCTTGGCCGAGGAGGAGAGTCAGGAGTGGTTCAAGGGATGACACTTTCAGACCATGCCCCAATCATCCTAGTCCTGGACTCGGCCTCTCAGTCCTCACCTCCACGTTCATGCCGGATCCTAGATTCCATCTACACCAGAGTAGCGGTTCACAGCAGGATAGTGGACCTTTGGGAGCAGGAGTGGGACCCCACCAGGGATATGGCAGCACAAGTAGCTCAGGCGCTTGCTGAGTCTAGCCGCATTTGCCAGCAGGAGGCGATTCAGGTCAGACAGCGGTGTTGGGCACGGGAGAGGGGTCTCAGACGTGGTCTCGCCTCGATTCAGAGGATGCAACAGTCTTCTCCAGGCTCTGAGGAGCTCAGACAGCAAGAGGTTCGGGCCCGAGCCATGTTAGAGGAGATTACCCAGCGTCGCTCAGAGTTTTCATTTCGTGCTTCCAAGTCCTTGTGGGCTAGGAAAGGTGACAGGATGTGCAGAGAGTTCTTCAGGACTCATGGACAGAGGTCAGCAGGGGAGCAGCTCCGTTCTCTTAGGACGCAGGATGGTAGTGTCAGGACAGATCCAGATGAGGTCCGGGACTTGGCGACAGACTTCTACAGATCATTATTCCAGCAGGAGCCCCCAGACCCTCGTGGCCGCATTTGCAGGGAGGAGGTGTGGAGATCTACACCGAGACTCGTGCAGCCCAGCATGAGCGACACCCTTCTCGCACCTTTCACTGTTGCGGAGATGCAGGATGCAGTGAGTGCTATTGATGGGCAGAAATGCTCAGGTGAGGATGGCCTCTCTAGAGCTTTCTTTACCACCTTTTGGGAGCAGATCCACCGACCCTTGCTCGCAGCTTTCCAGCACATCTTCTCCAGTGGGAGATGCCAGAGAGCCTTGCTACAGGCCTGATTTGCCTCATCCCCAAAGGGGGGGACCGCCAGGAGATCAGACAGTGGCGCCCAATCACCCTCCTCCCGACCGCCTACAAAATCCTCGCCAAGATGATCAGCAGTCGCATCCGTCCCCTGCTACACGACTTGATTCATGACACCCAGACTGGTTTTGTCCAAGATCGCAGCATTTTGGACAACATCTTCACTTTCTCAGAGGCGATGGAATGGGCCCAGCACAGTGGCAGCACCTTGCCATACTCCTTCTCAACTTTGAGAAGGCGTACGACAGGGTAGACTGGTCCTTCTTGGAAGGTACACTCGCTCGGTTCGGTTTCTCGGACGAGTGGATCAGAGGTATTGCTAGCCTTTACAGATCGGCCTCCAGTCGGGTTATCATTAGCGGCAGGATGGGGGAGAGATTCACACTCGAGCGCTCGGTGCGTCAGGGCTGTCCCCTATATGTGCAGGATGATGTCGAGTCACTGGAGCGAGTGAGACTATCCCTAGAGATTTTTTACCTTGCGGCTGGGGCGAAAATCAATTGGCATAAGTCAGTTGGTTTTCTTACAGATCCGGGAGCCAGCTCATAGTGGGGTATTTTCCTGGGGTTTCGTTGGATCCCTAGAGGACAGACGACACGTTACCTGGGATTCCAGGTAGGCCTGGACATCACACCGGCTCAGCAGTTCGTGCCGGTCCTAGCCTCCATACGACGGAAGCTTGCTTTCTGGAGCACGGCTCGGCTTTCCTTGGCAGGCAGGGCCCTTATGGTCAACCAGGTCCTTCTTGCCACTGCTTGGTATGTGGCCTCTTGTTGGTGTTTTTCAAGGTCTTGTGTAGCCCAGCTGAGGAGACTGGTGCGGAACTTCCTATGGTCTAGTTCAGATGGTTCCGGCACCACCAGAGCTAGGGTCACCTGGCAGACGGTCATTCTCCCCCAGGCAGAGGGCGGCCTCGGCATCATAGATCCAGAGCTGCAGAGTTAGGCACTTCTTGGCAAGCTAGTCATTCGCGGTCTGACCGCAGGAGGACAAACGTGGAAGCTCTTGCTATAGCATGGTCTCAGTGGGTGTACTCCCCAAAGAGGGGGTGTTTGGCAGCCTTCTATTCGATGGATCTTCACTTCAGCTCCTTTGACTCAGCCCCGTTCCCCCTTCCTCCGTAGCCTCATTTCGGTCTGGAGGAAGTTGCGACACAGCCTTTCCCAGGTTCCCCTTAGCTGCCGAGAGGAGTCAGACAGACAGCCCTTGATCTGGAGCAGCCAGGTGACAGATGATACAGGTCATCAGCTTGGAGAGAGATCCCATATCCCTTGGGCGCTCTGGGTGCATGGGCCCGCGCGCTCGTTCCGGGTTTGGAGGGACGTCTACAGTCGGATGAGCCCAGACGAGCTGGCAGCAGCAGTAGGTACGGCACGTGGGATCCAGGCTCGGCGAGCGGAGATTGATGCTGCCATCCCTGCAGGTTGGAGGATTCCCGTAGGCACCGAATAGCTCTTCCCAGGAGATGAGAGGTGGCTAGGACAGTTCACTCCACGAGGCATTCCTTTGGTGGTGGCAGGCCTCTTCTCGGATTCTTCGATACATTTCTTCTCCATCACTGATGACATCGCCTACAGAGCAGAGAGGCCGTGATCGACCCCCAGCTTCCCTAGCAGTGCCTTCGCATTGTAGGGCTGCAAGGGAAGACTTGGCATATAGACCCCATGATTATGCAGGACCAGGATTGGAGACTCTGGATATGGGAGGGCCGTTCCTTGTCAGAGGTGGAGTGGGACCCAGGGGAGTGGCTTTGGCCACCGTCGGAGACCTCAGAGAACCCTACCCCCTTCTTTTCTTACAGTGTACGCACGGGTCGGCGTGCTCTTGGGGCTGTCCAGCGTGGGCTACCCACACAGGCACATAGGTGGTATGCCCAGGGGATATCCTTGGTCTTTCTTCGCACTTTCTGGAAGACTCTTTGGGCTAGTTGGCGTCTGAGGAAGATCTCCTACTTCCTTTGGATGGTGGCACACAAGGGGCTTCCAGTTGGTAGCTGGCTGAGACAGATGGGGCAGGAGGGGCATTGCCAGATGTGTCTTCAGGAGGAGTCCCTGAAGCATTGCCTTTGGAGCTGCTCGCACGCGCAGACGGTTTGGAAGGGAATCATGGGGATCTTAGCTAGGGCTACACCCGAGCTAGGACCGATCACTTGGGGAGCCGTTTGTTGGTGCAGCACTAAGCCGGGACATCACTTGGCCTATGAGTTCTCTAGACAGGATCCCGTCTTTTTCATCACGCAGGCCACTTGGGCATACATGGACAGCTTCCCATGGCATTTGACAGAGACAGATGCAGGAGCGATGCCTCGGCACCCAGTTTGGGAGATCATAGGGAGCATTACAGGCTGGCATATCTGGACTTCCAGATGCGCGCAGACTGTAGGAGCTCAGACTTCTTCTACTACCTAGACCCTCGCAGATATCTGGAGCACGATCATTCACACGCTCAAGGGTCAGTGGGATCAAATTCAGGGAGAGTCCCGGGCAGGGAAGGAAAAGAGAAGACGTTTCCTTCGCGACTGGGACCACCGGGAGTTATTCTTCCAGCACTCCACTCAAAGTCTTTAGTGGCATTACGCCCCTCCACCGTGGCTGTTTGTCCACTCTCCGATGATTATGCCCTAGGAGGCTTGTATCTAGCATTTTGACTTCTCGGGCTGAATCCGTTTTTTGTGATTACAGCCCGCTGGCCTTCAGGCCTTCTTGTACTCTCGCTTTCAAGTAATATAACTAGCTTTACTTTTTGCGCAAAAAAAAAAATGAAGTCAACATATTTACCAAAATCATTTCCACCAATACATTTATACACCTTTGAGAAGGACTGCAGATGAGAGATGGTAAATACAATGTCAAGGGGTTGTAAAATGACATTTTTTTATTTTTCTATGCTTCATAGATTCCTAGATCCTTATGGATGAGTTTGTGCATCATGGACAAATCATCATGGACCAATGATCTCTTAAGTCTAATATTTTTGACATCCATGATGATTTGTCCATGATGCATTTTAAGCTCCTTAAGCTGCTTGTTTAAAGATGTGACCCTTGCCTATTTGTTAAACATGATACATAGTTGCCAATTCTCCTAGTCATCCTTGGCATGATTGCATTGATTTTATATTCTTCGTAATCACTGACAATCAACGATAAAGGTTGGACATTCTGGCATCCAAACCTCCTTTGGTCCTCTATGAGAGGGGGAGGGGGAGGGGGTGAACAAATACATGAGGTGTGACTGCTTATTGTGCTTGCAACAATTGGAACAAGAGGCCTTACTTCATCCCCTAAAACAATGTCTCCCAGTCCTTTGCGAACAAATATGTATTGAAGCATGAAAGAACATAGGGAATAGTTGGATCCATCCAATTTGTCACCCTCGGTCAATGTCCCAAATCTATCTGAAAGAGACATGTCTATTACATGCACTGAACCCAAACAAATGAATAAATTTCTTGAACTACAAATGTGCAAACTTGAAAGTAATCTTCTCAGTGCGAAAGCTGTCTACAAATTAATTGCCCCTAACCCTTCACAACTTTGAAGAGGGTAGCAATGCTTGCTCCTGAGATGCAAACCCCACTGAAACTGATAAAAAATGCAGAAAACGAGCCCTAATTGGATGAGAACAGCTCCCACAAATATCCAAAACGTGCTGAGACTGCCATGAATGTGAAAGGGAAAACCACAAAAAGTAGACAACAGCAGCAAAAACCAATGGAAACAAGGGGCAAATTTCCATGAGCTGATGCTTGCTGCTCAAAAACTGTTTGGAGCTCAAAAAGGAGCTGTGAGATGCTGGATACAGTGAAAAGACAAGCTCCCAAACTGAGGACAAGTGGAAGCACTTTCTCACAGATAGAAATGCAACTGATTCTAGCTGTAATGGGTTGCTCGAAATCAACACATACAGTCATGAAGCAGTACAAACAGCAAGGTGATGATTTGTTGCAGTAACAGTCCACAATTTGCTACTTGAAGTGACCACAAGCAGCCCACGAAATGCAACAATCTGAATTTTGCCTCTATCTGATGTAGTGAATGGGCATGAACTCCACTAGAATTGCCCTGAACGAACCCACAAATGTGTCCACGAACTCAGTTCAAATAGCCACGAGTTGGACCAGAACAGGTGCTTGAACCATTGGTGGAGCAATCACACCAATGCAAACCTTGCTCTGATACCAAATGTTGGAAAGTCACAAAGTGGAAATCAAGACATGAGAGCTTATTCCACATGGGAGTTTGTCTCAACTACTCCACTGAATAGTTAAGAATGAAAGTACAACCCCTAGGTTATATATGCAACCTAGATATAATGATAAAATAGACTAGACTAGTTAAACTAGGACTAGCCTACATAACACCATATGAATGCATATGTTTTTACAGCCACACCATGGGCAAATGAATGAATCTCTAACCATTCAGTATATGCGCCACCCACTAGCAAATGAAGCCAAAACCTTGCTAGAGGAAGTACATAGACTTTCATACCGCCTCTAACATCACACTTCATAATTGTTTTGGTTGTTTGCTTTGCCATCAATCTTCTCAACTAACTTTCGTTGGGCATCAGACATCTTTGAGAAGTAGCCATGGAGGTGTGAACTATCCTTTCAAGCCCATTGCCTAGGAAGAGCTTCCCGCAAAATAGTGCCATTACACACACACACACACACACACACATATATTTTCTTTTGAGTGGAAAATTTATATTACAGAGTCAGCATCCCAAAGTAGGATGTGCTCAAATACATCAAGAGAAGATGTCAATATAGGACAAACATACATCTTGATCTATAGACCCTATCTGCAGGCAATAATAAAAAGAGTGCTGCAAAGAGTGCTTGAAGAAAGAGTAAGGTGAGAAATTTGGATTACCAAAAACTCTATGATTTCAGTCTTTCCACAGAGTTCAAAGTGCCCAATATCTAACCCAAATAAACAACCAAGTCAAAATCCTATCTAGGTGGGTGAATCCCAAACAACCAGAAGCATTTTCCAAAAATAAAACTTGGATTTCTAGTTCTCAAACACTGGCCCAGCAATCGAAGGAAATCACGTGTAGGCCTTGTAGGAACAAAGTGGAGATAGGTTGTGAACACAAGTGAGCAAGAGTGCACACACAAGAAAGCTCCAATAGAAATGTTCAAAAGAAACAATACAAGTACTTGGTATATATAGTACCCAAGTACTATTGGTCAACCATAGGGTTGACTTTATGCCTACAACACCATATCTTTGTAATCTTTTACAAATCCCCCCTCAAAGATATTGCTGAAAGTACCGTGGAAACATCTCAGGTGTACCCTGCAGTACCTAAAGTACCATGGTTGCACAAATTCATCCAGATGGATATGCAACCTATGGGAGTACATGAAAACAATGTCATTGGGAATCACTTCACAACCCCCCTTGACATTGTGAGAATGTCTCTGATCCCCAAGCCATGTCGATGTCGTAAGAAAAGATCTGTTGACAGGGCTTTGGTGAAGATATCCGCCACCTTGTCCTCAGATGGACAATAGATGAGATCAGTGAAGCCATCAGAAATACAATCCCATACATAATGATAATGATTTTCAATGTGTTTCATGCGAGCATGAAAGACAGGATTGTTGGCTATGACAATGCAACTCTGGCTGTCACAGAAGATAGAGTTTGCTTTGCCATCTTGTGCATGATGCAAGTCATGCAAAAGCTTCCTTAACCACATTAACTCCGTAGTGGCTGAATTTGCAACTTTGTACTCTGCTTCACTGGAGGAAAGAGAGACTCGCTCTTGCTTCTTACTGAGCCATGAGATACAGGCTGAACCCAATGAGAAGCAATAGCCAGTAGTGGACCGTCTGTCGTCAATGTCCCCTGACCAATCTGAGTCGGTGAAACCACTCAGCTTTAGATCACAATCTGAAGCATAATGCAAGCCAAGAGAGAGAGTGCCATGGACATATCTGAGAACCCTCTTTGCTGCATTCCAATGTGTGATCGTGGGACAATGCATGAATTGGCTCAGAAGCCCTATGGCGTAGGCAATATCAGGCTGTGTGGAGCATAGATATATCAAACTGCCAACCAATTGCCTGTACAAAGTGCCATCAAACTTTTCAGTAGTATCATGCTTACTCAGCTTGACTCCCTTTTTCAATGGAGTAGCCACAGGCTTACAGTTCTCCATTTTAAATTTCTGCAACAACCCCTTCGAATACTTTGTCTGTGACATAGAAATCCCATCATGGGTGTGCCAAAACTCAATGCCAAGACAATAGTGCAATAGGCTCAAATTTGTCATGTCAAAGTTGTGACATAAAGCGGACTGCACTGCTGTAATTTGCTGCAAATCACTGCCAGTGAGTATGATGTCATCCACATATAGTACCAACATGAGCAATGCTGATTTTTGCTGCAGAACATACAGATTTGGCTCTGTATGAGTGTTTTCGAAGCCCTGGGACAGCAAAAACTGATGTATCTTCTGATATCACACACGAGGTGCTTGCTTCGGCCCATATAGAGCCTTCCCGGGCTTGCATACCTTGTGCTCTTGTCCCTTCACCTCAAAACCTTGGGGCTGATGTACATAGACCTCCTCTTTAAGATCTCCATTGAGGAAAGCGGTCTTGACATCCATCTGGTACATTGACCAACCATAAAACGCAGCAAGAGAGATGACAGAACGAATGGTGGTCATCTTGGCCATTGGAGCAAATGTCTCCTCATAATCTATCCCCTCCTCTTGTGCATACCCCTTGGCAACCAAACGGGCTTTGTATTTCTCAACTGTGCCATTGGTGGATTTCCAGAGTCTCCTCCAAAAGCACCTTTGCAGATCCGCAGTGATATCAAATGTCTCCCAATGAGCATCTCTGGAAGGTCTCCAACCTTTACTACTGAGCTGAAATCTCCTGGCATTACTGACCGTGTAACGAAAGAAGGGGATCCTCTTCTCTCGATGCCCTGCATCAATCCACTCCCACTCTTCAGGGTCCCACTGCAAATACCTAATGGGAACTCCCCCGTAGAGCCAAAGCCTCCAAGACCTGGTGGAGAGTAGTCGGGGGTCTGGGTCAAGGAACTACTCTGAATCTGATCCCTACACCAAAAGAACTACAACCTTGACAGGCTGAAAAGGAGACTCAAGTAAGATGTCCTCTGTGGACCTGAGCAATCTGCCACCATCCTGCACACTAAACTAAAGCATCCTCCTGTGCATCTCGAAAGGCCAAAACCTTAAGCGGAACACCACCTCTCGTAAAAGTGTCTGTCCAAGTGGAGCAAGTGAGTGGCATATCATCTGTGTCTACCCAATCCTCTGGAAGGGTTGCCTCAATCTGCAAGATCCTCCCTGCACTCCCTCTGAGATGTCCTGTCAACTGAGATTTGGTCTCCTCTGGAAGCCTGCGAAAAGATTTCCAAGACCCCAACAATGATGCAGGTCCCCTCTCCCACCTGGACCGGTGCATGTAGAGTGAGGCACCAAGTGGTCTGCCATGATCATCTAAAATACTGTCATTCCACATGATGGGTTGCCTATCAATCTCTTCACGAGAGGAAGGAGGAATCCTCCGAAGAGTGCTCCTGAAACTGGCCCATGCTTTCAGATGGCAACCATGAGAGGGGACGAAGGTGATTTGAGGTGTGCTCTGGTGAAGATCCACCTAATACTGCTCATCCAGTCTCCTCCTGAAGAAGGTGTGCAGCTCTATATTCTGCTAATAAGAAAGGCCTTCCACGATTCCTGCCCTGGCATAAGTCCCCACACCACCATCTTGCATAGTAAAGCTCTGCACTGTAAATCTGGATCAATAATATTGAGACCCCCTTCCTGTGTAGGGAGAATGAGGGTCTCCCAAGCCACCCTGGCTAAGGCATCTGCTATGCCATCAAGCCCACTCCAAAGAAAATTTCTGATCGGTCTCCTAAGCTGAGAGATGCAGTCCCTAGAACGGCACCAGCAAGAACAAACAAACCAGGCCATGGCCAAGAGGACCTGGTTGACCACCACAACTCTAGAGGCAAGATCCAACTTGGTTGAGCTCCAAAAAAGGAGCTTCCTCTTGATGCTCTCCAACACGGGAGTAAACTGCTACGTGGAAGAAATATCCAAGCCGACTTGGCAGCCCGAATACCTGGCAGGCACGCCCCTCTGAACCCAAGTGAATCCTATGTCAAGACCCCAAACTGGAGTGCCCTCACCACTGATCCAAAAGCCATTGGATTTATGTGCCAATTTATCTGCGCCCCCGCTGCCAAGCAAAATAAATCCAATGCTGTCCTGAAAGAAGTGAGCATCTGTGGAGTGGCATCCAAGTAAACTGTTGTGTCATCTGCCAACTCACTGTCAAGTAACTCCTCTTCCCTTCTAATGGGAAGTCGCAGCCCAAAGATGTCAGCTTGAGATCTAACATAGATACTCATAGCTTCTCGGCCACGAACAAAAAAAGAAAACGAGCAAGGGGGCATCTTTGACGGACTGATCTGGAAATCTGAAATCGCTCACCCCTTACCCCACCAATAAGTACTTGGTTGTGGGCTGATCTGTACAAAGAGGAAACACCTCTGATCCAAGCATCAGTAAAGCCAAAACGTAGAAGGGTACCCTCCAAAAAATCCCAATCTACTCTGTCATAAGCTTTCTCAAAATCCAAAAGTAGAATGGCTAGACCGTGGCCGCTTTGCATGTCTCACTCTGCATAAGCTTTCTCAAAATCCAAAAGTAGAATGGCTAGACCCTGGCCGCTCTGCATGGCCCACTTTGAAGCTTCCCGGAAAGAGAAAATGTTATCAAAAATTCTTCTGCCATGCACAAATCCCGTCTGAGTGTCATGAATAAGATCTGGGAGAAGGGGCTGCAATCAGAGGCTGATTGCCTTGGCCAGAATCTTGTAACAAGTCCTGAGAAGTGCCAAGTGATGTTTAATCCCATGTTGCTTCAAAAATCCCTGGAATGCATGTGACATGTACTCTCCCCCTCTATCCGAGTTGAGTGTTCCAATTCTAGAACTGGTTTGGTTCACAGCCATAGCTTTGAATGAAACCAATAGAAGACCTCATATTTTTCCTTCATGAGGAAAAGCCATGTGAACCTGGAGAAGTCATCTATAAAGGTCACAAAGTACCTTGCTACTTTATGCGTGGGAATAGTCATGGGGCACATACATCACTGTGTACTATCTGCAACACTCTGGTTGCCTTGATCCAATTCTTGCCTTGTTTACTGAATGGCAAGCGATGCAATTTGCCAAGTGCACACCCCTCACATACTTCATTTGCTGGTTGCTGTAATTAAACGTCAAAATCGGACCTCAAAAGGTCAAAAAACAGCCGTTGGACTGTTGGAGCGACCTTAAGCAAAAGCTGGAGAGCTGAATGTAAGAACCAGGAACGCGCACTGGAGCACCAAGCTTGCGGGAGTTTGGAAGCAAGCGTTGGAATGGGCTCTAGAGACGGAAGCGCTCTGACACCAAATGTAGGAACAAAGTGGAGACAGGTTGTGAACACAAGTGAGCAAGAGTGCACACACAAGAAAGCTCCAATAGAAATGTTCAAATGAAACAATACAAGTACTTGGTATATATAGTATCCAAGTACTACTGGTCAACCATAGGGTTGACTTTATGCCTACAACACCATATCTTTGTAATCTCTTACAGGCCTTGTCTCCTGGGGAGCTAAGCATTCGCGATAAATAGCCAAAGCAATATGCTTGCGTGCCATAAGCTTCCCAGATAGAAAAACTCCCACTAAAACTCTCCACAGAAACACCTGTTGTTGAAGAGGAAGTTTTAATTTCGAAATCCCACGTAATCTCCATCGCCATCACTTTATAGGACGATTCATATGCCAAAGGTTTAAAAAAACCTGTTGCCGAAGTGGAACCTTGTATGCCCAAAGTTGCCGCAATCTTTTCCTCCACCACTTAGCTGACTGATGCATTCGCCAAAGAGAATTACCCTTTCTGAAACCCAGGGTTGAGGGAAAAGGATTTTGTATAATGCAAGCACAGTAATTTGAGATATCCTCAATGTGCGAGAGGAGGACTCAAGGGAAGTCAACGTCCAATCCTCTAATCGATCCTGGAGTTCCAAAGGGGGGATCGGAACCAAAGGCGAAAGCATACAAGTGATTTGCTGCCACAAAGTACGATAATGAGAACCCAAACCATACTGTGTGGCTGCCATAGAAAAGGGAAGCAGAGAGCCATCATCATGAATAACATCAGCAACAGTTTTGATCCCTTTAAAAGAAATAAAGTAAGTAAGGCGAGGTTCGTGTAAAGTAGTGGAGGCTGAAAAACTTTGGACCAGTGAATGCTTTCAGCCCGCAAAGAATTACCCATTAGAGATTGTCGATCATGCCATTCCAGGTGAGACAGATTATGCTTCCAATCAAGAAGCAAGCTGGAGACCATAGGGCAGCCATGCAAAGTTCCATCAATGCACCCAAACAAGAAATCCCACTGAGTGGGTTGCCAATGACCAAAAGCAGGAGTACTCATATGTGTGACCAGAGATTGAATCATGAGACTCTAGAGCTGATCACTTTCAGAAATTACAGCAACATTTTCCCTCTGTGAGCAAGGATGTGCACCTGGATATTAGTGATATTCAAACCTCCATGCATCTTAGGGGAACAAATTCGATGCACCGAAAGCAGTCTGAGACTTTTTCTACCATGTTTCAAACGCCAAAAGATCTCCATAATGACAGACATAAAGGAATCAAGATCTGCCTTGGTGAACATGATTAAAGGCAAATAAAATTGAATGTATGCCACAAGTATGAACTGCACTATTCGGAGGCATACATGTAAAAGGCAAGGTTGCCAATTTCCAATTTTCAAGCTTTTTCCGGAGTTTGATTAGAACCCAATCAATTTGCTATCGACGAGTAAGTCCCCAGCCCAAAGGATAACCAAGGTGTCGAACTAACTGAGTGGGTGGTATGATCTCCCCTAGCCATAAGAGACTGTGACAATCTTTAAGATGCAATGGGAGCAGCTTAGACTTTTGAAAGTTAACACGAAGGCCAGCTGCTAAACCATAATTGAAAGGGCTTGCATCAAAGCAAAAAGATCAGCCGAAGTATTCCTTGGAGTAAAGAAAGAATCATCAGCATAGGCTTGAGCAACCATGCTGCGATTTTCATCTAGTTCCAAACCATGGAGAGAATCTGTAGCCACTAGATGATCAATGTATTGCAGCATAGGATGAGTAGCAATAGCATACAGTAAGGCATTAAGGGGGCAGCCCTAACGAACCGAATAACAAAGAATCCATTCTTCAGAGATGTCTTTAGAAAGAATACAAGTAGCATTGCTCTCCCTGTAGAGTCAATAAATAACCTGTTGCATTTTTATTCCAAACCCCAAGGCTCGCATTGTTTACGAGATGAACTCCCATTGAACTGTGTCAAAAGCTTTAGCAATGTCAATCTATAAGAGCAAAACATCTTGATGCGTGTACTTGGCATATTCCAACATAAGCATTGGCAATATTATCCATGATATGCCTACGAGGAACAAAGCCATATTGAGAAGAATGCAGCCCATCATGCAGATAGATGCAGATAGATACGGTCAACAAGCATTTTAGCTATGATCTTGTAAATGACTGGCATGAGTGTGATTAGTCTCCAATCAGTGATAAAATAAAAAATCTGTTTCTTAGGAAGGAGCTTTAGCAGTCCCTTTTTCCATGACAGGGGCATTTGTTGATTTTCCAAGCTGAATTAGCCATTTGCAGCAGAGGGGATTGGAGGCTATCCCAGAAAGCAAGAAAGAATTCAACTCTGTGAGGCCATCCCATCCTGGAGATTTCCATCTACCACAGGATTTAACTGCATTTGACAATTCCCTTTCAGTGAAGGGAACTTCCAGCTCCAAAGCCTGAGCTTGAGAAAGAATTGGATGGACATGCTGTAAAAGAAGCTGGCATGCAGACAAAATCTCAGGAGAAGTAAAGTCCACATGCCCAAAATGGGAGGAGATGTGCTGCACACAAAAATCAGCAAGTTCAGAGCGAGATAAAGACCAAGAACTATAAGGCATCCGGACCCGATAAATATTTGCAGCTTGTCGTTTGTAATGCAAACTTTTAAAAAGCCTTTATCCAAAAAAGCCCTTTGTCCAAGATCGGGTTTCCCATTTAGCAAGCTTTCGTCGATCCTTTGATTGGAGACAAAATTTGGTCTGACATAAGTGCATGCTTTCATTAGAAGACAAAGTTCGAAGGTGACTAAGCTGAGTTAGACTCTGGCAAGTGAGTTTTGCAAGTCTCCCGTGTGGCTCGCATAAATGATTTACCATAATTCCGAATCACAACTTGCATTCGAGCAACAAAGGCCTGCCATGCATAATCCAAATCAAAAAGCATCTAAGAAGAGGGAGGTTGAATGGCATCAGAGACCATAGCTTGAAAATGAGCATGTTCCAGATAACTGTTATTCACCAACAAAAGCCTTCTGCAAGGCAATCTGTCATTAGGAAAGTCATGCATGGAGAGCCTCAACCAAAGAGGTGCATGATCAGAATGCGTGAAGGCATGATCAACCCAAAGTTGACAAGTAAAGGCATCACAATGCTGCGGATCAACTTGATACCATCTGTCCAGGCGTGCCCGATAGAAAGATTGAGCATTGTGCTAAAAGGTATAGCCCAGGAGCGTGGGCTGTAATTCCTTCCAGAGATCCACCAATTAAAAAATCAGACCATGGCTGCTGGTTAGAAGTCAACATATGAGTGTGGCCTGAAGTATTATCTCCCGGTTGCGGAGCATTGTTGAAATCACCACAGATGAATGCATAGTGTCTCCACGAATAATTATGCATGGCATCCCAAATCAACGCTCGATCATTGGAAGATTGAGGGGCATAAACCGATGCAAATTCACACGCGCACACACACACACACACACATTCCCCAATCCTCAATTAGCAGGAAGTGGTACTCTCATCTAGACAGTTTGAGCACAATACTAACCACTGTCGGGTCTAGGTAGGTTTGTAGCTAGCTTGGCATCCCTTTTATCCACCCAACTTCTCATGTTTGTTTAATGTGCCACTTTTAGGACCGTACTTCAACGTGCTGATTGGTTAGAGCCCCATCTTGACCAAAAAGTTGGTTTGTAGAGGGACACATTTCATAATACTAGTTGGTTCTTTCAAACAACATTGTTCCTCACAATAGCTGAAATGAGGTCTTGCATATAGAGAGGAGAGTCTCTCTCCATCTTAAACGTTCTCATTTTCCTTACTACTTGGGTTGGAAATAATGGTTACTACGGTATTAAGATGGCACTTTCAGCCTCAGTCCTGGATTTTTGGTTGAGTAGGGCTCTTCCCTCTTAGTTTATTTTCATGCTATATATGATGTACTTCTTTCCTTGAGCTCTTTGTCTTGGGATTTTTTCATACTTAATAGAAGTCTCTTTCAATAATAATAGTGAAATGAAAGAGGGGACCAGTTTGAACCAAGACATTTGCCCTTATGAAGAGCAAAGAGAATAGTCTTGAATTCTAGATTGGTGAAAGGTGCATCAAGTAGAACCCTCATATTTGGTTTCACCAATCTAGGAATAATATGCCAGACCGTTTGCCCATCATCATCTCTGGTGGGGAAGTCTTGGTCTATGGTAAGAAGGGAGGTATAGAAAATTGAAGCAATGCGCTTAACGGCATCCGGATATGATTTAAAAGCCCATGAGAGTCGACCAAGTGATGAGACACTTCAGCTGTAACAGCACCTTGAGCTTCACACTCATGGTTGGTTATTTCATTCTTGATAAAAGACTTTTCATCACAAAAAGAAAGCTTCCATTTTTTAAAACTTACAATTGGTAATGCCAAGAAACTTCAGATTTAGGCTAGAGGCTAGGGACCTTCCAGAGCACAGGCCACTAGGAAATATCATTTTGGATTTATAGAGGTGCCTTTGAAGGAGACTTTGGAGATCCCTCGGGAATATAAATAATACTATTTCTTTTGGCTTTCTATTTATGGAGGGATGTGGTAAACAAACAAAGGAGAATTTTAGACTAGTTCATTTTTGCCTAGAGTGTTTGCATGCTGTTGATTCTATCCAGCATTGCCGTATTGCTGGACTTATGGGGAGGTTCATCTCTTTCGATTGGTTTATTACTTGGGTCTTAGTAGCTTGGATTTCGTTGATTGGGTCTCACGTATTTTAAGAGAGCCAGGAGGGCTTCATTGACTATCAAACATCTGACATTATATTCATTCAGTTTTTCCGATTTTGTAGAGGCATCATTGATTTTCTGGCCATATTGTTCCAGTTGTCCATTATTCCCATTCATTATCAACTTTTCATATATCTCGGAGAAAAGACCGGCAGGGATGTATGGCAGCCCTTGTTGGGGGCCGGCCTTGTCAGATACGGAGTGGGCCCATGTGGAGCGACTACAGGTTCTTATGCTATCACGGATGGTTTGCAATAAGCTGTCAGTCCCTCATCAGATTATTCAGGCTGAGTTTTGACTTCACCATTGCAGCTTGATACGGCTTTTCAGGTCATTACCTACTTGTATCGAGTTAGGTCATACAAAGATGTCACTTCTGGATGCAATAGACTACCATAGTTAGCATTGTCCTCCTCCATGGCACTATCAACGGGAGGTGACCAGAGATGGTGGTATGCACATAAGGTGGGGTGGTTTGAGCGACTGGGGTTACACATGGATAGACTTCCTCCTTTCCAGTACAGCATTGATGCACTATTCTTCCCACTCCAATATCATGAGGTCAACTAGATCATACGGGAGGTTCAGCTACACACATTCTGAACTTGGTTGGCACTGGCTGAGCTCCCAGTGAAGCTTAGCTTCTACAGAGATCATTGCCTATATCTCTTAGATGAAGGGTCTATTGACCCGCCAAGGTATACATGGGTTCACTTACTGCATTCATTGAGGATCTCCATTGGGTAGTTTTGGGTCTCTTCACATAGACTCTGCATTGAGAGTGGCCGAGCAGAGGGTTGATACTGTTGGGGATGCTTCTACATTGAGAGTGGCCGAACAGAGGGTTGATACCGTTGGGGAAGCTTCTACATTGAGTTGCATACCAAGATCATTTTTATTGAGTTGCAAATTATAGTCTAGGTACTGATCAGTCTTCCCAAGACGGATCCCCTTGTGCCAATATATAGCCATGGTCCACGGCTATAACTAGCATACAGCCCCATTCTCTTCTAGATCTCCATTCAACTATAACACTCTAGTTAGGGTAACTCATCTCTTCACCTCTTGAATCCACCCATTAGGATCTATCCTGACCCATAGGTGAGCTGCTATCTAACCAGGGTTAGTTAGTGTAGCAGAAATGTTTTCTTAATTACAAGGAAAGGGAGGCACTGCTGACTGATCAAGTCCCACACATATATACAACATGTCATATGAGAAGAAGAGAAACGATCATACTAATAGATATAAACATAGAAAAATAAAGATTAAAAAACGAGATCAGGTGGGAGGGCCAGTGCAGGTAGGTCCTATCCTGAAAATTTTGGGGAAATTCCAATACTATTGTCTATGAGCCTGCATCTTGCAGACCCTGCATTTATTATTCTCTTTGATTTAAATAGGCCAGGAAGTTTGAGGATGATGCAATAAGCATGATTCATATGTGTTATAGAAATCATAATTTGCATCAATTTGCATCTGTATCGCAACAATATCAGCTCAATTCCAGCAAGCAAGAATACATACAATAAAGAGTCTCTGAAGGGTAACTTTTGCCACTCTTAACAGTGCTCGTGAAGCCGGCAATCAGTGCCATTGAAGATTTTCAGTCCTTGTTTCCTTCTAATCAGCCAAAAGGAGCGACTTCAAAATTAATTGAGCTTATTTGTCTCACACTTTGTTGGGATCCAAGCCCTAAGCATCTCATCAAATGCTTTACAAGATGGATTAAGGTACACCAGTAGAGTGCCACGAGTACAAACTTCTTCTCTGCGTTCCAGTTTTAAGTAGGTTATTTTCTGTAGTACAGTGTTGAAGCAATTATACTGTAGTTATGTGCCATGATATTCCCCACACTGGTCATATTATATCTCTTCCGAAATTTCAAGCTTTAACATATATTGATTGGCCTTTCTTCACAGGTTTCTTGTGCTCAGAGATTTGACAAGCACTTATCTCTAAACAGCACTGAAGGAGGAATAACTTCAAAATCTTTCAGTGTAGCTATTGCTCTCCTCAGGAAGGATCTAGCCACACTGAGCAGTTTCCAAACTGAATTTCCTCAAGAGATAAACTTATTTCAACTTTGTGCATCAGAATACTACAGACTGGTAAATGTCTCTTCTGTGCAGTTTATATGTGACGGGAGGAATGCATCATAGGGAAAGTTATTCTCATATGTTAAGTATTTGATCTGTTTCAAATAAGGAACTGAGGACAATTTTTTAATATATGAAATTTCATTTATATTGTAAAAAAATTGCATTTATAAGGAGTCATAAATATGTTTTCTAAACAATGAGTTTTTTCTCGATTTTGTGATGTTAAACAATGCAACAAAATAAACATATTTGCAAACTAGGTCTCTATACAAAGATCCAAACAAGGAGCATTGAAATAGTGCACAAAAACATTGAAGACAGTCAAGAGATGCAATAGCCTCTATTTGAAGCACGTAGTATGGAGGGGCTGTCAAGAATACAGATATCTTCTAATGGAATTTCTGGAGACCACTAAGGAGACTTGTCAATGACAGATGTTTAGACAACTTAAGAAAAGATTATGCTTGTGAGACAAAAACCTCGAATCTATGGAAACTTGGATGCAAGATATAGTAATCGATACTTTATACATGAAATTCGAGCTAAAACATTACGTGAAATGAACTATTTTTAAAGCTTATCCATGCACTTCAAGAATATACTTTCTGTCAGTTGCTTTTGGTTTGAATATCCTTTGTATTAATTAAAAATTTATTGCTTATCTCTTCAGAAGGTTAAATATCTAAATGGCTTTGGGAACCTCTCATGCTGAGTGCACATACAAATCGATCTCTCATAGCTCAATTTTACATGGCATTCATTCTACAGACCCAAACTTGACTTCAGCAGTGTAGTATCTTGTGCTTGAGCTAGATGTAGCCAAGGATGTTGCAGAAGTGGAGACATGAGACCTTACCTAGGGAGTACACACACTTAAGTACACATCTCATGATGCGCTCATGTGTGACGTAAGAGCACATACATGCATTTAGTTTTTTGAAGATTGTGTATCTCGTTCCAATCATATTAGACTGTGATGTATTTATGCCTTGAATTTCTTCTCTCGGCTGTTTCTTTCTTACTTAGTAAAAGTCTAATTCACACAAAAATATAAAAATGCCACATGATATGGTCAATTCATCCCCAAATTCATAGACATACACATCTTATGTTGGCCTTCTTTTTGTAATTTGATGCAATGTGGAGCTATCAAGAGCTGTAGCTCTAACACAGATTTGACAAACTTTGTTTTTGCTGTCCCCAATGGACATTGCTAGAGTTGTTTCATTTACCGTTCTCTCACTCTCTCTCTCTCTCTCTCTCTCACACACACACACACACACACACACATAAAAGATTCTAATGAAATCAGAATTTACAAAGAGGACATCTAGGTGCACAAATGTCCTTCAAAAGTGAACAACTTTGCACACAGTTTAGCCCAATTGTCCATAGCAACCTAAGGATGGAAAAGGAAAATAGAGCCTTCCTTGGTTGCATAACCCTTAAATTCAAAATAGAAAACTCACAATGAGTAGTTGAGAATATTCCATCCACCAAAGCTTTGAGCCCTAGCCAATGCCATCAGTGGGTTGCCTACTATAACCACCCCTCTCTCTCGCCTCTCCTCCTACTTCACTCTCTCCTCTTTTTTTTTCCCCCATGAAAGAGACTTCTATCAAGTATGAAAGAGCAACATTCTCAGGGCAAGGGTATGCCATGCATACACATGAGAAAAACTCGAGAGGGGCAAGCCATACTCATTGTAAAAGCTTGGTAAAGATCTAGGCTTGAGGATGAAGCCCTATTCTCTCCAAAACGAATAATGGTAGGATTTGGCTGCCTGTACAAGGAGGTGCTTTGCATCCCTAGAGACAACAATGTTTGCTCGATGATATGCTTAGAACAAAATCCTAGTTATTACCAGTAACTACAGCCTGCTGAATAGCAAGGCTGTGAGCCAAATTAGATCGTTCGTATGATCTTTGGTAGCTCATAAAAGTGAGAAATATGGAATCATTCCCAAGATTCCTCTCTTAAAGTATCACCCTATATTGTTGGCATTAGAGTGGCATTTGTCCCTAGAACTCATAGACCTACAACAAACCTCTCTTAAAGTATCACCCAATGTTTTTTGCTTTAGAATCAATCGCTCCTAGAACTCATAGACCTCTTCAATATTCTATCAGATCCTTTCACTAGGACGAGTTTCAAATTTCAGCAAAATTGCAGGAATCTTTTTAGAAAAGGCTCCAAAGTCTCCAAGGAATAGAAAATCTCTCTCTTCTTTTGGCTTTCTATTCATCGAGGGATTGCAATAAATGAGTGGAGATCTAGATTTAGGGCTCCCTCTTCTTGTCCATTCAACATTGCCTTTCTTATTGCAGAGACAGGCCAGGGTTGTCTAGAAGGGAATGCTGGACTTTTGAGTACATTTGCTCTCTCCCCTTTCTTCAGGGCCTTAGGTGTTCTATGAGAAAGAGTTTGTTTGCTGGAGTCAAGGTGGGGGGGGGGGGGGGGCAGCTTGCATCTTCTTATGTTCCACAATGGCTTGAGCTGCAATACCCCCTAGCTCTTTAACCCTTGAGCTGGGATAGGGGTTCAGCCCAAACTTAGGGTGAGGAAAAAGAGGTGAGAGAGAGGCATGATTGATTTGTACCAACAACAAGACTAGTGCTGGTCAACAGACCTAAGTTGCAATTTTGAAGAAGAGGAAAGATAAAGAGGAGCAAGTCAAGAACAAAGAAAAGGAGGATGAGACTTCTTTAGGGGTGAGAGGGAGAGGGAGAGGGAAGGGCAGCCATGTTCGCAGGAGGGGAAGATTGGGAGGGGAGGGGAAGATAACAGAGAGGAGGGGAGGGGGACAGGGAGAGGGAGGGGAGAAAGAAAGAAAGAAAGAAAATCTATTAATGTCCACAGAGACCAACAAGTCTATGGGACAGCAAAAAACCATCTAGTACATCTGCTTAGGGAGACAAAAACAACTCTTAGGAGGAGAGGAGAGAGAGGGTGGCCACAAATGCCAGATGACCCCGTTTTTTTTTTAAATGAGGTAAAGAAAAAGATCAGCCAATGGCCAATCCCACCAAGGAAAGGAAGGGAAGGAGGGGATCAGGTCTACACCCAAAGACTCTTAGTCCTAAATTGTATTCTATATTATACTTAGCCTATACTAATTTTGGAGACGCTCTGGAAATCAAATGTAGTAGTTACTTTTTTTTGTCGTATGTTGTCTCATAGACCCTTGAGGCCTCCCAAAGACATTAATATATCGGTCTGTCTTTCGTTCTTTCTCCCTATACCGTGATTCTTTCTTTCTCCCTGTACCATGATTCTCCCAAAGCCACTCATCCTTGTGAAGTTGGATCCCTTTTTCATGGGCTTGCTCCTTCATGGCCTCTAGACTCCCTAGTTGCACCATGAGACTTCCCCTGATGCTCTGGTTTCTTCACAGACACCCTTGGTGGAGCCATAACTCCTCCATGTGGACTGTGGCACCCCATCTGTAGACTCTTGCTCCTCATAACTCTGCTGCGAGTGGTGTCCACATCAATCGTCTTAGCTCCAATGGCTCTACATGTTGTTCCTACATTCGTGGGCTCCTCCGTCATGGTGGACCTAGTGGCCACTTTATTCCTTTCTCTTTCCTTGTTTATGTGTTGTGCCTTTGTTGCTCATGCATTTAGATTCTCAAAGGTCTAGTCTTCAAAGACATGGGACCGAAATCATGCTAGTCTTTGGCTTGGACCATGCCAAGTGAGATCATTGACCTAGAACCATACAAAGTCCGGTCATGGACATGGGACTCTACGAAGTCCCACCAAATGTTGAGGCACTATCTCTTGTCATCAAGATGACCTGCCGTACACATTCAATTGGTGGTAAGGTCATCGAAGGTGATCCATTCGAGAGCAAGAGCGTGACGATATGGATAGTTACTCTCTAGAATCAGTTATTATGCTGATAATGGATGAGGGTGAATCTGTCTATTCTCACTTGCTGAAGGTGAAGCAAGGGCAAGTGGTGGTGGTTGGTCCAAAGTTGCAACCAATTGGAAATGCTCATGGTGAGCAAATTGCCAAGGTGTCTCATATATTCTTAGGGTATACCTTATGCCCTCTTGAAGTAGTGTTTGGGATTGCTGTCAGGTTTACTCAATCAAGGTGACTCAAGAGTGGCCCACAGAATAGACATGAGACCTAGGCATGATCTCCCTCCTGCGTGGCTGTCTGCTAGTTAGGTTTTATTTTTCTCCTGCGTGGCTGTCTACTAGTTAGGCATGAGACCTAGGCATGATCTCCCTCCTGCGTGGCTGTCTACTAGTTAGGTTTTATTTTCTCCATTTTAAATATGTAGTCCTTCTTTAACCATCATGATCAAGATATGAAATCTGTGAAAGGCCTTTATTCAGCGTAAATCTCTTGGTGTATGGATTGAGAGCTATGCAATAAGGAGTTTCTTTCGATCCTTCTCTTAAATTTTTTTGATTAATGCAGCAATATATTTTCCCTGTCTTATAAGATTTTTCTGTTATCATACTATCGTTGTTACAGGTTTCCCTATACGTCACTGGATTTGTCGGTACCACATCTGTGAAGATTTCTTCCACAGATTTTGCAGTATGATACCAACCTGAACATTGCTTTGCCATTTCTGATTGACTTGTTCAAAGTTTTTATTTTACAAATCAATGGATCTTCTCTTGAATTTCTTTCAAGATGTTCCGACTTTCCATCACACATACCATGGGGTGTGCCATACGACTTTTTGCAGGATTTGGCAATGGAACTGTCATTGCTCCACCAGGAACTGGAGAGAAAAGAAGTAGTAGTGGATTTATTAGACCTGCACAGTCTTTTCAGAGACCATATTCTTGAGTTGGTTGCAAACACAATGCCTCGCATGATTGAGTATGGTGACTCTTTCCAAAATGCAAGGACCATAATGAATTCCAAACATTCTTTCCAAATTATTCTGTAAATGTGTATATTTGACATGAAAAGTCTGTTTGATGGATGATTGTATGCAGTTGGGTCATCTCAAACATCAGCGATGAAAAATGGGAACCTATATCACCCCAAACTGGCGCCTTCTTCTCCTTTTCTGTAGTAGGTACTGAAAGTTGAAACACACTCTTAAATGGCTTAAAAGGAGAAAGTGAGGAGTTCAAATCTTGGTTCTTAAAAGTTGCCTTGATTACATGCTTTACAGACCTTTACTTCATGATTAACCAAGTTGTTGAGGATACAACATCACGGCTCTCATGTTTTCCATCTGGAGAAATTTATTACTCCAAAGTTGAGAAGTCTATCTGTACAGCTGTGGAGACATACCTTCAGATCACTGAGAAATTGTGCCTACAAGAGCTACTGGATAATTCTGATGAAAAACAACAGTCTTTTTTGACTCACTTCAAGCCAAACTACATGTCCAAGTCAGTGTGCATTTCAAAGACGCTTTGTATAAAGGCAAGCTACTTCAAATGTCTATCTGAAAAATGCATCGATAAATGTTGTGTTGTGTTGAATCTGTAAACTAGGAATGAAATCATTACAATCTTTCCTTACAGTTGGGAATATTTTTTATTGCATGCGCAAGTATTCAGACCGCTCCGTAAGATATGCATTCCAATTCATTGATGCATTGTTCATATATTCGTGCAGCTCTTACAGAAATTCTTGTATCTGAGGGTAAAGCAAAGATGTTCCACACAAATTTTAGATCTGTGTGAAAGTTAAATAATGCCATTATCGTTTTATTGCTTGTGCAGTTGAACAACATGCATGCAGTATTGCAACAGCAATTGTCGTTAGAGGCAAATCTGACCACAAAGTGGGAAAATTACGTGTGTACACCATCACTGCATGCTGCAACAGATGATGTAGAGAGCATGCATCAAATGAGGGACAAGAACAGGTTGAGTTTGGCTTTTCTGGATCATGCCTTTTCCGGATTAGTGCTCATAATGCATTCTAGATGTTTACATGAATGATATCCAAATCCCTAGTACATATTCAACAGTTTCAAGATTGAATCAAAATATTTCTTCTGGTGACTTTCTCCTTCATCTGAATAAGATAGTTGCACTGTTTTAGAAAGTATGGACATGTCATGACATCAGAGTCATAGTGGGAAAGGTCAGATTCAAGGATGGCCTGGAAAATAATAATGCCTATGATTGGCTTAATCCTTCCCGTTAAATTTTTCAAGGACAGCACCAAGATTTGATCCAGGTTCTCTCTTGAAGACACTTGCAACAGCAGCATGTATCTCATGGATCAAAGGATATGTTCAGCTCCATCTCTCCTTTTATGAATGTTGTTTTTAACAGCCTTATTCTTGTTCAGTCATCTTTTCACTTGTAGACACATACAATGATATTGTGGTGTAGGATAGACTAGGACTTAGTCTATTTTGGTGTGTAGTACTTGGATACTATATATACCAAGTACTTGTACTTCATTTGTATTGAGAATTCTATTGGAGTTTTTGTGTGACCACTTCTTGTTCACTTGTGTTCACAATCTTTCTCCACTTTCTCCTTCATGTGTTATCAGAGCTTCTCTCACTGGTACCCATTTCCTGCCTTGCTTTCTGTTACCGAGCAAGTTCACCGATGTCCTCGTGTGTTGCTCCCGTCACCTTAGCCCGCTCGAGGATGTCAGAGCACCTTCGTGGGAGCACTTTCGTGGGCTCTTTGAGTCGTCGTCGTACAGCTTGTGTTCCAGCCCGTACATTAGCCGTATAGCTTTTCTTTGGTGTACAACGTTTCTTTGGAGTGCAGCTTTTCTTTGGCGTACAACGTTTCATTGGCGTACAGCTTTTCTTTGGCATACAATGTTTCTTTGGCGTACAACTTTTCTTTGGCGTACAACGTTTCTTTGGCATACTACTTTTCTTTGGCGTACAGCTCTTCTGGCTTCTGGCACACAGGTTATTTGGGCATTTTGCTGAATGTACAGGTCCCTGTCAGCCTGTTCCAGTTTGTCACTTCTTCAAGTTGTGACACATTTGCAAGTCTTCTTGCGTACAGGTTCCTTTTGCAGTTGGATTTTTGGGCATTTGGCGTATAGGTTATTTTTGTAGATACACTTGGCAATTTGGTGTGCCTGAAAATGCACTCAAGGTGCATTTTCAGATTGTATTTGGGAATTTTGGTGTACAGGCACACATTTGCACTCAAGGTACATTTTCAGATTGTATTGGGAATTTTGGTGTGCCCACAGGCACACATATGCACTTGAAGTGCATTCTTGATTTGATTGCAAATTCAGTTCCACTTTGCATGGTTGATGCCATTCGTGCAGTGATTGCACAGAGCAGTCAAAGGCACTTTTATTTCAGTTGCATTTTTATTTGTAGGTGCATTTGCAGTCAATGTTTTTTTTTTTTTTTTCAAGAAAGAGACTTCTATTAAGTAAGAGAAAAAACCCACGAGAGCAAGCTCAAAGCAGAATATATCATGAAATCATGAGGATAAATAAACCCCCTCAAAATGTGGTGGAAAACAACCAAGGCTGAGGCTGAAAGTGCCACCTCAACCCTCTTGGAATATGAAGCCAAAATGAGTCTAACATAAGTGTTCTAGGTGGTCTAGGTGTGGTTTTATAGTCTAGTGAGTCCTAGACATGCCATGTGTCATATTGGGAGTTATCCCATATACACTATGGCTTTCTAGAGTCTAGAGTCACACTATATAGTCTTGTACTTGTCTATTTTCTATTACATTAGTCAACATCAAGCTATCAATACATTGTGAATATTTTGGTTATTGCCTTGCACTTGTACTTTGTTTCCTTTCATTTTGCCTTTCATTATGCTTTCCATATTTCCATTCCGTTCCTAGCTAGCTACCATGTCTCTTCATATGGTATTAGAGCCTTCCTTCCTCCTTGCTTCTCCATGAGGTAGAGGGTGGCCGGAAAGAGAAGCTGCCCTCTCTTCTCTTGGAGAAGCTCCCCTTCCCTTCTCCCTTCTTCCTTTGCCTCTCCATCTTGAGCTCTTCTCCTCCTACCCAAGCCTCACCATTGAAGACCTCGAGCCTCAGCAAGGAAGGACCATGTGGAGCTGCAGCACCCACCAATGCTCAACCAACTGAGCCGCCTCTCTGCCTGCCATCCTGTGGATCTTCTGCCCGCTCCTCTGTTCGCCATTCAGCCCGCAGCAAGCAGCAAACAAGCCCGCCATTCTGCTCACTCTTCTACCCGCCTTTGCTGCCCTGCCACGAAGCTGCCCATGCAGCTCTTGCTGACCCTACCACGAAGCTCTTGCTGACCCGAAGCTGCCCACGCTGCAGCTCCTGCCCATGCTGCTGCTCCAGCTCCTGCCCCTGCCCACGCTGCTGCCCACACAACTGCTGCTCTATGCTGCGATTCTCTGCCCACGCTGCTGCTCCTGCAAAAGTCGCCAAATCCGCCACCATTTCTCTGCTAAGTTCCTGCAATGAGCTGCCCAAACTGCCTGCATTTTTCTACAGCTCATATGTGCATCTGAATTCTCTCTCCCTCGCATTCCCAGCATTGGCATCGGTCTTCTACTTCCTGACATTGCTCTCTCACTCGGCCTAGTGACATTGTCCTCTCTCACTTGGCACGGAGAGATTGATGTAAGCTCCCGAGAGCTCCCGAGCATGACACGGCCCGGCATGGACCTATGATTGCCAGTACCGATCGATGTGAGCTCTGTATATTTCTCGACTATCGACGATTGCTTCTTTGAGTTCTCGTGGTGCCCGAGCTTCGCATCGATTGACTCTTCGAGTGCTCGTGACTTCCCCGATATTACTTATCTAATTGGTGCCTGAGGCTCCTTGCATCGATCGACTTTCCGATTGCTCATGGTACCTGAGGTCTCTACATCGACTTTTGGGTGACTCTCCATCTTTAATTTTGAGAGTTGCCATGTGAGTGCTCTAGGTAGCGGCCCCAAGGACTTCACCGACATATCTTGGGGCATCCCTGTCCAGTGCTTCATCGACATCATCATCGACTTACAGGGATGTGCACACGTGTAGTACATGTGTAGTGGCTACATGGAGGACATCTATTTCACAAAGATATATATTTATTCATTACTATAGCTTGATGTATTTTGGGGTCCTCTGTCCTAGGTAGTTTCCCTAAAATGATATGTATTGAGTATTTGTTTTTTTAATTGAGTCTAAAAGTCCTCTGCCTTGGATAGTCCTCCTAAAAAGATGTATTGTTTTTTCTATTTTGGTGTGTGGCTTCCTAACATGTCCTATTATGAAGCCAAGGGGAGATGTATTGCAGGGAGCCATGTATTGGCTTTGATAGGTCTATTTGATTATTAGGCATGGCATATGAGTTCCAGGATGTTGGTGTATTGGTCTCCTAAACCTCTAAGTTGATCATGCATCCATGCATGATGAGCTTCTAAGCCATGCTAGATGAGCTTTCTATATTATGCTCACTAGCCTCTGAGCCATGCTCACTTGCCTCTGAGATTGTGTGGGAGCCATGTCTAGTTCTAGACCAGCATGCACAGTTTTGATGACCATCATTGTCATGTTCTGTTCTTGGTTCCATTCCAGTAGTCTCTCACCTTGCCTTCATGGAGGGGTGTTGGAATATGAAGCCAAAGTGAGTCTAAAATGAGTGTTCTAGGTGTGGTTTTATAGTCTAGTGAGTCCTAGACATGCCACGTGTCATATTGGGAGCTATCCCATATACACTATGGCTTTCTAGAGTCTAGTGTCACACTATATAGTCTTGTACTTGTCTATTGTCTATTACATCAATCAACATCAAGCTATCAATACATTGAGAGTATTTTGGTTATTGCCTTGCACTTGCACTTTGTTTCCTTTCATTTTTCCTTTCATTATGCTTTCCATATTTCCATTCCATTCCTAGCTAGCTACCATGTCTCTTCAAACCCTATAGGAGTCTCAGAGAAGAAAGGAGAATCCTTCCCTGAAGAAAGAAGCCCTCCTAGCTGAGGCTGCAAGGGAGTCTCCCTACATACTCGTCCATACGGCCATCAAGGTATGTATGGTGTCTGTCCAGATGTCTGTCCAGATACTAGCCAATGTGTGCGAGGGATGAATCTAAGTTCCCTCCAATGCCTCTGTGCATCTGGCTCTCCAGATATGGTCAATGTTATTTTTGCAGTCAGGATGTCTCAGTGTCAAATTCTCTAGATTGTAACTTACGAAACTACCCCCTTCGTTAATACAAGTCACGTCTCTTGTCTTTTTTTCACAATCACGGGCGATGGCTTTCAAAATTTCCTCCCAGCCAATTCTCAGGGACCTGATGCATCATATAACGTAACATCCATCGTTGTTTTCCTTCATCCTTATCCCTGAGACCCACAATTCCCTAGATAGTTCCTGGCCACATGTCTTCATTTTAGGCCCCTTCTTAGATGCATCCTTTTTTACCCCTCTCTTGGAGTTCATTTAAAACCAATTGCCCCTTGGCAATTTGCACATTTAGATGCACCTAGGCCCTAGCCCTATTAGAACTACCTAGTCAATGCCATTCCGCCCTCACCTAGGACCTTGGCAGTTACTTCTCTTGACCATTTAATTACGCACATTAACTATTACAAAAGTTGGTCATCTAAGAGAAAATGCCCACCGATCTATCCGAGGTCATGGTATCTCGGCTAGAGCATAACATTCCTTCCCTCTTCAAGCATCAGCGTCCTCGATGATGAAATCTGAGAACGCTCTCCGTAACTGGTATACGGATTCCCAGGTAGCTTCCGATAGAGGCTGACCATGCCATGCAACCAACACCGTGGGTATCTTCTGATTTCGTATCTGCATTGTTCCTCGGTCCAGGATTCTTGTTGGTTTGCGCCTTGCAATATCCTCTATCTCCTGAAACAAAACCACACCTTCGATTAGTGAGTCACCTGTATGCAAAAATTTCTTTAAGCGCGAAACATGAAAAACCGGGTGCACCTTACACCCCGGTGGCAATTCTAATTTATAGGCTACACTGCCTATTCTCTTTAGAATTAACCACGGCCCACAGTATCGAGGTGATAACTTAGCACACTCTCCTGAAGTCAACGACTTCGAGTGCGAAGGAATTCTGAGAAAAACTTTTTCTCCTTCTTCAAATACTCTTATAGACCGATTTTCATCCGCATACACCTTGGCTCTATCCATAGCCTGGCGGATATTAGCTCTCGCAAGTGCTAGCATCTCTCGCATCTGAACTACAAAGTTCGCGGCACTAGGCACTTTCTGAGGTACTCCAACTATAGTCGGATTGGCTGGTCTATAACCATAGTTCAGCTCAAACGGACTGAACCCGGTAGATGAATGTTTCCTATCATTGTAGGCAAACTCCAACAATGGCAACCACTTGTCCCATGTATGTTGCCTCAATGACACATATGCCCTCAGCATATCCTCTAAAGTTTGGTTGACTCTCTCCGTCTGACCATCCGTCTCAGGATGATCCCTACTACTCATTCCCAACTCAGTCCTTAGTGTCTCGAACACCGCTGTCCAGAAATGACCGGTAAATCTGACATCTCGGTCTGACACTATGGATCTAGGTAATCCATGCAGACGAAATATATGTCTAATGAACAAATCCGCCACTTGCGGGGCACTAACAGACTCTCTAGTCGGAATGAAGTGAGCCATCTTGGTTAGACGATCAACCACCACAAGGATAGAATTATATCCCCCTTGTGTTGTAGGTAGCCCTACAATAAAATCCATGGAAATGCTCTCCCACTTACTTAGTGGTATTTCCAAGGGCTGTAAAAGTCCGGGTGGCTTCACCCGCTCGGCCTTACTTACCTGACACGAGAAACACCGTGTCACATATTCATGAATATGCTTTTTCATCTTTGGCCAAAAGAAATCTCGCTTCACGAGATCATAGGTCTTCTCGACTCCTGGATGTCCCGCACACGGGCTATCATGGCACTGTCGAATGACTCTGTGCCTGAGATCATTCTGACCAGGTACTACAACCTTGCCATTTCTAACTAGCATACCATCCCTTATGGTATATCTTGCATAAGTTTGGCCTTTTCTGGATGCCAGGTCATCCTTTTCACTTTCCCCGGGTTTTAACACATGAGCTTTAGGCCATAAGCTCTGGACAAACTCGTCCACCTTCTGAGTTTCTCTGATCTCGGTCATTAGAGCACTCTCTAATACCGTGAAACTCAGGTTGTGCATAATGCGAGACAACGCATCAGCTACCTTATTGTCTTTTTCTCTTCGGTACCGAATCGTTAGATTAAACTCCTGCATGAGCTCTGCCCACCTAGCTTGGCGGCCCCTCAAGTCAGGCTGTTTACAAAAATGTTTCAGAGTATCATGATCTACATCCACATAAAACTCTGAACCATACAGATAATGCCTCCATGTTTTCAAAGCATGGATAACTGCATACAACTCCAATTCATGAGTTGGCCAATTCCTTTGAGAGGGAGAAAGCTTCTTGCTTTCAAAGGCTACTGGCCTTCCCTCTTGAAGGAGGACTGCTCCTACCGCAATGCCACTAGCATCGGTTTCTAGGAACAACGGTTTCTGGGGATCAACTATTTTTAACACCGGTTCTGAGACCACAGCTTGTTTTATGGTGTTAAAACTTTCTTGTTGATTCTGTCCCCAAATAAAAGGTACTTTATCTGAGGTCAGATCAGTCAATGGTGATACTATTCCGGAATATCCTTTGATATGCCTTTTATAAAACTGGACAAATCCCAAGAATGATCGCAACGCGGTCAGACTCTGAGGGATTGGCCAAGTTAGTATCGCAGCCACTTTCTTCGGATCCATTTCTACCCCCTGTGGAGTAATTATGAACCCTAAATACTCAAGCCTAACCATACACAGTATAGTTTTCTTTTTATTCACATAAAGACTGGCTTTCCTCAAAGTACTGAACACTATCCTTAAGTGTTCACGATGTTCAGTAACACTCTTACTGAATATCAGGATATCGTCAATAAAATGTACTACGAACTTTCCGATATACGGACATAGTAAATTGTTCATAAGCATGACGAAGGTCGCTGGAGCATTGGTAAGTCCGAAGGGCATTACCAAAAACTCATAATGACCAAATCTGCTTCTAAAAGCGGTTTTATGCACATCCTCGGCTCTAATCCGGATCTGATGATAGCCGCACTTAAGATCTATCTTGCTGAAAATCACGGCTCCATGTAATGCATCTAGCAAATCATCAATCCAAGCCATCGGATACTTGTGCTTAACAGTGATATTATTCAATGCTCTGTAATCTATACAGAGGTGAAACGTATCATCCTTTTTCCTCTTTAATATCACTGGTGAAGCAAAAGGTGAAAAACTTGGTTGAATCTGCCCCAACTTGAGGTATTCTTCCAGTTGTCTACGCACCTCCGCTTCTTCAGCAAAACTCATTCTATAGGGAGGTCTATTTACAGGTTCTGCCCCCAGGATCAGTTCAATCTTATGTTGAACTTTCCGCTCTGGAGGTAACCCATAAGGTAGTTCATCCCTAAAACATTCAGAGAACTCCTCTGTTATAAGATTAGCCAGCTTGGCCATCTCACCACTTTGCGTAACATCAGTGCTAGCCGAAGACTCATCCACCGGCTCTACCGATGCTGTGCAAAGGAATAAAAACTCAACTTGAGCCTTTCTGATTTCCATCACGGAAACCAACGGTCCCTGAGGTATATCTTTTTCACCTCGTAAGACATAAAGCACATCATTCATCTTGAATTGATATACGTGCTTTTTCCAATCAATGGCTGGATTCTTCCTAGAATGCCACGCCATTCCCAGGGCTATATCTGCATGAGCAAGCTTGGTCATTTCAAAATCAAGCTTCTCAGCATAGTCCTGAATCCGAAGCTCCAACTGGGTAACCCTTTGGTCCCATACTTCAGTTGAACTTCCATCTGCCATCCTGACTGTATACGCATAGTCAGATGGACTTGTCTTTAGTTTCAGCCTCTTCACGAGCTTGGAGTTAATCACATTGTGAGTTGACGCTGAGTCAAACAACACAATGACATCATGACTGGCCACTTGTCCTTTCATTTTGATTAACTCCGTATCATTGAAGGCCGTATATCCCGTTGCTGCGGGCTTAGATAGGATGTTATCAGGTGCACTCGTCACTAACTTAGCAACAGATACACATAACAAACAAGGTACTAACCTCTGAGAAGGTCCCGCCAGTTGCATCTGCATATGTTCCGCACTGGGACTCTCCTGCATTTCTACGTCGCATTCAGATATTATCATATTAGCCGTGCGGCGGTCTTTATTCAGTGGACAATCCTTCCACTGATGTCGCTGAAGGCAGCCGAAGCACAATCCTTCAGCACAATCCTTCTTTTCTAGCTTTCTCCTTTTGTTCAGGGGTCAACGAGGACTTTGACCAAGCCCGGGCTGCCATTGGAGTTATTTTCCTTTTCACCCCAACGGTGGTACTTGTTTTTACTGATCCCTCAACCGGCTTCACCTGCTTGGTTTGGCCACTTGGCTGCGAGACACTTGTCTTTGAAACCCATTTCCTCTGAAATCCCTCTTTTCTCGGGTGCTCATACTGAGTCCCTGCCTGCACAAATCCACCAGATCTACCTCTGGCATCCTCATAGTTCAGGGCTACTGCTATAGATTCATCTAGTGTAGTCACATATTTAGCCCGAACTTCCATTTTGATCTTGTCGTTCAGTCCATAGATATAGTCTTTTAACTGAACCGACATAGGGAGAGGGTCTGTTATTTTCATGACACATTCCCTGAATTTGTCAGTGTACTCTGCCACTGACAAGCTTCTCTGACGAAGATTTCTATAAGCATCCCAAGCTCGGGATTCTTCATCAGGTGGGAGAAAGTGTTTCTTGAATTCAGCTTTGAACCCTCCCAGGTGGTTGGAGCAACTTGATCCTTCTGTTGCTTTATCCACCATCTGTCCGCTGCCTCAATAAACAGGTGTGTGGCCTCGCGGATTTTCTTTAGATCGGATCTAATCTCACAAATGGCGAAGGCTTCTTCCCACTTGTGCAACCAAACCTCGATCACATCAGAGCTGCGCTCGGTCATCCGACCAACGTACTTCTCCGGTCTATAATTAGCGATATTAGGCACTTTGACCCTTGCGCGCTCTAAGGAATGTATACTGGGCTCTGGCTCTGCTGGAGCTTTGCCCTTATCAATCCTAGATGGTCTAGCCGACAAGGCTTGCACCATCTCCCTAATCTCATTTTGACCAGCATTCACTTGAAGTTGCTGGTTCATAATCTGCTGTAAAGCATCCTCTAATATTGAAATCCTACCAATCAATGTAGGTGCTGCCTGATGTGACATCTGTTGTGTAGACTGTACTCTAGACCCACTAGGATTCACTCTTGAATTCTGTCCTTCTGCCTCCATTTGTTGAAAAGGGAAATTAAAAAAAAAAAAAAAAAATTTCTCCTTTAAAAAAAAAAAAAAAAATATATATATATATATATATATATATATAAATTTCTTTCTTCTCTTCTTATGCGAAAACCCCAAAAGTACAGCACTTCAAAATCCCTTCCTGTACAGGAACAAACTACTGCAAACTGAAAACTTGAAATATATATCCTAAAGGGAAAGAGATGCCCCCTGGATATCCTTGAAGCTCGCAAAAAGACTCTGCCCTATTGTATATTCGGTCTGTCAATCTACTGCAAACTATCAAGCTTAGCGAGAGCGTGTGCCGGCGAAGCTCATTTAATTAAGGTTTTCCATATCAGCTGATCGCTGCCATGTATCCTTCTACAGCACATTTTGTAGCGGAATTTTCAACGCTCTTCCTCAAGCTCCTCTCTTTGATCTAACCATCGCATCCTTTACCACGGCGATGGATGTAAGTGTTCCTGGACTTGTGCCAATCAGAATGCCGCCTACCGTTTTATGGTTTTCAGGATGGAAATTGGAGGACATGTATGTGATTTCTGGCACGCCTGGAAGCCTTGCTTTGCGACTTTGCCAATTTACTGCGGCAATAGGCTCCTTCAGCGTTATGATCTCTGCGTCGAACTCTACGCCTCACCTACACCGGTCGTCTACTGTCCGTCGAACAATAATTCATCATCGCCTCCTGCTCCGCTATCCCGCTCTCAGCTAGGATCTCCTGGGACTTTCTCCCTGCAACTCAAGGTCGCCGTTACGTTCCTCACCCGTGGCCCCTTTTCTGCTAAAGTTTTCGTTAATCGTTCTTCAAAACCAAAGATTTGACGGGGTGGCTGTGACAATCCTTCGCCTTCCGTTCCACAACGTGAACACGTTCGCTCTCGACGCTGGTCTGATTACGCAGCCTTCCCTTCTCTTCTTAACCTCGGCTCTGATACCAAATGTCAAATTCTCTAGATTGTAACTTACGAAACTACCCCCTTCGTTAATACAAGTCACGTCTCTTGTCTTTTTTTCACAATCATGGGCGATGGCTTTCAAAATTTCCTCCCAGCCAATTCTCAGGGACCTGATGCATCATATAACGTAACATCCATCGTTGTTTTCCTTCATCCTTATCCCTGAGACCCACAATTCCCTAGATAGTTCCTAGCCACATGTCTTCATTTTAGGCCCCTTCTTAGATGCATCCTTTTTTACCCCTCTCTTGGAGTTCATTTAAAACCAATTGCCCCTTGGCAATTTGCACATTTAGATGCACCTAGGCCCTAGCCCTATTAGAACTACCTAGTCAATGCCATTCCGCCCTCACCTAGGACCTTGGCAGTTACTTCTCTTGACCATTTAATTATGCACATTAACTATCACAAAAGTTGGTCATCTAAGAGAAAATGCCCACCGATCTATCCGAGGTCATGCTATCTCGGCTAGAGCATAACACTCAGAATGAGAGGTTTGGTATTATGATGACCGAGGGTGATAAGTTGGAAGAACCCACTATGATTTGTGATAATTCATGCTCAAGAATATTCTGGTTGGCAAGAATTTATGGGACATTGTGAGTGGTGATGAGACTAGGCCAAGTGTAGCTTGTTCTAGCTCATCTTATACTACCACTGCTACTTCTACTACTTCTTTTGCCACTCCTGCTACTACTGAGGCAAAGAAGAAGTTTGATCGTAGAAATGCCCAGGCTTTGTTCTTGATTGCCTTATCAGTGAAGAGGCACATTATGATGACCGTTAAGTCACGCAAAGATGCAAAGGATGTGTGGGACAAGTTGGCAAACATGCATCATGTGACAAGGGTCATTGCAATTGACAAATAAACTCATGGAGTAGAAGATGCAAGAAGGTCAGACCATCACAGAGCACATTACCAAGATCACTGATCTCACAGATCAGCTTGCAAGTATTGATGAGGAAATAGAGGACAAGAAATTGGTCTCTATCACTCTCAATAGCTTATGATGATATTCCTTTGGATATAATTCAGTTTGAGGATGATGATATGGGTTCTCTAGAGGATACTCCTTCCTCTGATACTTCATCTAGTTTGCCACATGTTAAGGGTGATTCTCCCTCCAATGTTCCAGATAGCAGCCAGCTAGTGAGAAAAAGCAGCCCAATGTTTGAATACCATTACCACTGTCGTGGAGTTGGTCAACCTCAAGATAGAACTCCAAGTGGTACAGCTGAGAAATCCATTCCAAAATGGGCAAGGTTGACCATTCAGGATAAAAAGGATCAGCCTACTGTGGGAAGAACCAAGGCAAGCACAAAAAGTGCTCATGGACAGGTTAATTTTGCATTGATGATGTCTGTTATGGAAGCTGAAAATCAGCCTCAAAGGTTTGAGGATGCTCAAGGACATCCTTCATGGTAGAAGGACATGGAATCTGAAATCAAGTCCATTGAAAAGAATGCCACATGGGATTTGGTTGATGCACCCATTGGTAAAAATATTGTGGACACCAAATGGATCTATAAGGATATATACGGTCAAGTATCATTCTGATGGTACTGTGGAAAAATACAAGGCCCGTCTTGTTACCAAGGGGTATGCTCAAGAAGGGGAAATTGACTATGAGGAGACTTTTGCTCCGGTAGCCAAGATGAGTACCATTCATTGTGTCATTTCTCTTGCTGCAAGCAATCACCTGTAAAGGAACTCCCAGTCTGGAAAATGCTCCCATCCAGGTGGAGCAAGTAATAGGCATGTCATCTGTGTCTACCTAATCCAAGGGCAAGGCTGCATCAATCTGTCGGCCTCTCCCTGCACTTCCTCGGAGATTAAGAACCATCTAGGCCTGTCGGTCTGTAGGAAGCTTCCTGAAGGCTTTCCATGCTCCCATAGTAGATGCAGGGCCCCTCTCCCATCTTGGCCACTGCATGTAAGGAGAAGCTCCAAGTGGTCTGCCATGCTCATCCAAAATCCTGGTCTGCCATGCTCATCCAAAATCCTGTCATTCCACATGATAGGTTGCCTTTCAATCACTTCACGGGTGAAAGGGGGAATCTTGTGAAGAGTACTCCTGAAGCTGGCCCATGCTTTCAGGATAGCAACCATAAGAGGGGAAGAGGGAGATCTGAGGTGGGCTGTGGTGAAAACCCATCTGGTATTGTGTGCCCAATCCTCTCCTGAAGTGGGCGTGCGAGACTGTAGCATCTGATAAAGAAATCCTTCCAAGGCTCTTGCCTTAGCATAAGTCCTCTCACAACGACCTTGTAGAGTAAAGCTCTACACTTTAGATCCGGGTCGATAATATTCAAACCCCCTTCTCTTGTAGGAATAATCAAGGTCTCCCAAGCCACCCTGGCTGTAACATCAGATGTGCCATCTAGACCACTCCATAAAAAGTTTCGTATAGGCCTCTTAAGCTGAGTGATACAATCCCTAGAGTGGCACCAATAAGAGCAAACAAACCAAGCTGTGGCTAGAAGAACTTGGTTAACCACCACCACCCTGGAAGCCAAGTCAAGTTTGGCTGAGCTCCAGAAAAGGAGCTTTCTTTTGATGCTCTCCAACACTGGAGCAAACTGTTGTGAAGGAGAGATGCCCACCCCAACCTGGCAGCCCAAATATCTAACGGAGATGCCCCTCTGTACCCAAGTGAAGCCAAAATCAATACCCCAATCCGGGGTGTCATCATCGCAAATCCAAAAACCATTGGATTTATGCCAATTAATGTGTGCACTTGCAGCTATGCAAAATAAATCCAAGGCTGTCCGGAAGGAAGTGAGCATCCTGGGGGAGGCATCCAAAAAAACTGCCGTGTCATCTGCCAACTCACTATCCAGGAGCTCTTCTTCCCGGCGGATAGGAAGCCTCAGCCCATAAATATCAGCTTGAGATCTAATGTAGATACTCATAGCTTCCGCCACAAACAGAAAAAGAAAAGGGGCAAGAGGACATCCCTGGCGGACTGATCTGGAAATCTAAAACCTGTCCCCTCTTACCCCCCCAATGAGCACCTGGCTATGGGCTGATCTGTAAAGAGAGGATACTCTTCTAATCCATGCATCTGAAAAACCAAAGCGAGATAGAGTACCCTCTAAAAAATCCTAGTCTACTCTGTCATAAGCTTTCTCAAAGTCCAAGAGTAGAATGGCCAATCTCTGGCGGCTTGGCCCATTCTAAGGCCTCCCAAAATGATAAAATATTATCAAAATTACTTCTGCCATGCACAAACCCTGTCTGCATGTCATGAATCAAATCTGGAAGAAAAACCTGTAGCCACTGACTAATGGCTTTCGCCAGAATCTTGTAAAAAGGGGCCCAATAGAGTGATGGGTCTCCATTGAGACACATGATTCCTATTGCCCCCCTTTGGGATGAGATGAATGAGACCATCTGTAAGTGAGTCTGGCATGTGACCAGAGTTCCACACGCCATGCAGGGCTGATGTAATGTGATCACCAATCTGCTCCCAAAAAGTAATAAAAAAGGAAGGGGTAAGTCCATCCGAACCTGGGCACTCTAGAGAGGTTATTTGGCAGTGTATCCGTGTATTGGTGAAGGATGAGATGTATGTTTCTTTGGAAGCACCTTTCACCAATGCAGAATTCAAGACTGCATTACTTGCCCTTCACAAGGGCAAGTAATGCAGTCTTGAATTCTGCATTAGTGAAAGGGCAAGTAATGCAGTCTTGAATTCTGCATTGGTGAAAGGTGCATCCAAAGAAACATACATCTCATCCTTCACCAATACAGGGATACATTGCCAAATAACCTCTCTAGCATCATCTATAGCCTGTGTTGCCCGGATCTACAGTAAGAAGGGATGCAAAAAAATTTGAAGCTACACGCATGACAACATCAGGATCTGATTGTAACACCTGTCTGAGTCAACAAGCTACGAGACACTATCTCTACTATGTTTGGGCCCATGAGTAGAGAAAAAGTGTTTGTTGATCCTGCCATCCATCTGAATCCAAAAGGATTCTTGAGCATGAAAGGCATATTCTGCTCTCTGATCCAACAAAGTCTGCATATGAGCCCTTGCTATAGCAAGGTGCTCCTGAATCCAAACATCTGTGGGCCTCTTCTGCTCTTCCCTCTGAAGGGATGCTAACTACTCCCAATGATGAGGTCTGGTAGGCCTCCAACCCCTACAGCTGAGCTGGAATTTTCTGGCATTACTAACGAAGCCCACTATCTTGAATGGCTGAAACAGTACCTCCAACAAGATATCGTCTGTGGATCTGAACAGCCTGCCCCCCGAAGAAACATCAAAGAGTAAGGCATCCTCATGTGTGTCATGAAAAGACATCACCTGTAAAGGAACTCCCAGTTTGGAAAATGCCCCCATCTAGGTGGAGCAAGTAATAGGCATGTCATCTGTGTCCACCAGGCTGCATCAATCTGTCGGACTCTCCCTGCACTCCCTCTGAGATTAAGAACCATCTGGGCCTATCGGTCTGCAGGAAGCTTCCTGAAGGCTTTCCATGCTCCCATAGTAGATGCAGGGCCCCTCTCCCATCTTGGCCACTGCATTTAAGGAGAAGCTCCAAGTGGTCTGCCATGCTCATTCTTGTCATTCCACATGATAGGTTGCCTTTCAATCTCTTCACGGGTGGATGGGGGAATCCTGCGAAGAGTACTCCTGAAGCTGGCCCATGCTTTCAGGATAGCAACCATAAGAGAGGAAGAGGGAGATCTGAGGTGGGCTGTGGTGAAAACCCATCTGGTACTGTGTGTCCAATCCTCTCCTGAAGTGGGCGTGCGAGACTGTATGCATCTGATAAAGAAATCCTTCCAAGGCTCTTGTCCTGGCATAAGTTCTCTCACAACGACCTTGTAGAGTAAAGCTCTGCACTGTAGATCCGGGTTGATGATATTCAAACCCCCTTCTCTTGTAGGAAGAATCAAGGTCTCCCAAGCCACCCTGGCTGTAACAGCTGTGCAAAATAAATCCAAGGCTGTCCGAAAGGAATTGAGCGTCCTGGGGGAGGCATCCAAAAAAACAGCCGTGTCATCTGCCAACTCACTATCCAGGAGCTCTTCTTCCCGGCGGATATGAAGCCTCAGCCCATAAATATCAGCTTGAGATCTAATTTAGATACTCATAGCTTCCGCCACAAATAGAAAAAGAAAAGGGGCAAGAGCACATCCCTGGCGGACTGATCTAGAAATCTAAAACCTGTCCCCTCTTACCCCCCCAATGAGCACCTGGCTATGGGCTGATTTGTAAAGAGAGGATTACTCTAATCCATGCATCTGAAAAACCAAAGCGAGATAGAGTACCCTCTAAAAAATCCTAGTCTACTCTGTCGTAAGCTTTCTCAAAGTCCAAGAGTAGAATGACCAATCTTTGGCGGCTCTGCATGGCCCATTCTAAGGCCTCCCACAATGATAAAATATTATCAAAAATACTTCTGCCATGCACAAACCCTGTCTGCATGTCATGAATTAAATCTAGAAGAAAAACTTGTAGCCACAGACTGATGGCTTTCGCCAAAATCTTGTAAAAAGGGATCCAATAGAGTGATGGGTCTCCATTGAGACACAAGATTCCTATTACCCCCCTTTGGGATGAGATGAATGAGACCATCTGTAAGTGAGTCTGGCATCTCACTAGAGTTCCACACGCCCTGTAGGGCTGTGTAATGTAATGTGATCACCAATGTGCTCCCAAAAAGTAATAAAAAAGGGAGGGGTAAGTCCATCCGAACCTGGGCACTTGCCCTTGTGAAGGGCAAGTAATGCAGTCTTGAATTCTGCATTGGTGAAAGGTGCATCCAAAGAAACATACATCTCGTCCTTCACCAATGCAGGGATACACTGCCAAATAACCTCTCTTGCATCATTTATAGCATGTGTGCTCAGATCAAGCTGCGAGACACTATCTCTACTATGCTATCTCTACTATGTTTGGGCCCATGAGTAGAGAAAAAGTGTTTGTTGATCCTTCCACCCATCTGAATCCAAAAGGATTCCCGAGCATGAAAGGCATATTCTGCTCTCTGATCCAACAAAGTCTGCATATGAGCCCTTGCTGCAGCAAGGCGCTCCTGAATCCAAACATCTGTGGGCCTCTTCTGCTCTTTCCTCTCAAGGGACGCTAACTGTTGGCGTTTATCAATGTCACATCTGAGAATCTCACGTCTCCTCAAATCAGTGACTGTATGATAATAGTCACTAATTTTGGATGTGGCTGCAGCTACCTGAGATGGGCGGATAGCTCCACCCTGTATGTGAGAAACCCAAATCTGTAAAATATCCTCGCAGTTTGCCATACTTAGAGCAATCACTGGCATCCAACTTGTGTTTCTAGATAAAAAGGATATCAGTAGCACCTCCAGTGACACCTGGATGAATTTGATTCCGGAGTCATATTATTGTTGTACAAGTAGGACAATGCCCTGTGATGGACATGTCCAAACCTAGCATGCCATAAATCAGCTTGGGAAGTGTTTGCTACAGCCAATACCTTCTCATCATAAGGCTGAGCATCAAGCTTGTATAAGCCTCTGTCATATGTGCCTGTTGCTACAACCTTATATCCTTTCTTTAGATCTTTGTTCCTGCATTGCTTATCCTGAAATTCGACCAACATATGTTGATCATGGGCAATGTTTGAAACTGAAATCAGATTTTGCCTAGTTTTCCTCTTCTTAGTTGTGAAAGCCAAAAGAACTCTAGTACAAAGAAATAGAAGAACCCTATATGTGGGTCTCAAACCAAACTCAGCTAACTAAGGTGGCATACTAACTGAGCCACGAACTAGAGTAGATAAGGATAGCTGTCATCTAGCTACTATTCATGGGCGGTGTACCAACCACATCTGCAGCTAACAAGTCTGTGACATAAATGCACAACGGTCACCCTGGCATATCACGAGTGCAGCTCGATATGTCAACACTCCCCCTCGAGCTCAATCCCAATTCCTGCACACCAAGCAGGTCTCTGAACTTGCGCAGCTTCTCTGCGCCCAATGCCTTCGTGAATATGTCAGCTACCTGATCCTCTGTGCTGACATAAACTAGATCAATAAGGCCTAGTAAAGCCTTCTCCTGCACATAGTGATAATGCACCTCAATGTGCTTTGTTCTAGCATGATAGACTGGGTTATTTGCGAAGTGTATACTGCTCATGTTGTCACAATAAATGACAACTGGCCCATCTGTAGACTGATGCATATCATAGAGTAGCTTATGCAACCAAGCTACCTCACATGCAGCCATTGCTGCACCCCTGTACTTAGCCTCTGTGCTCGCCAAGGCAACTGTAGGTTGTTTCTTGCTGCTCCAAGTGACTGCAGTACTCCCAAAAGAGAACACATATCCACTGGTAGATCGTCTATCAGAAATACTACCAGCCCAATCAACATCAGTGTATCCATGCAACTGTATCTGAACCCCAGCCTCATAAAATAGTCCATACTGCAATGTGGACTTCACATACCTGAGTATGCGTCTAGCCGCATACAAATGCGGTTTCCTTGGAGCCTGCGTAAATTGACTTACCAATCCAACAGCATAGCTCAAATCTGGCCTGGTAATAGTCATATAAATCAAACTTCCTACTATGCATCTGTACATAGTAGGGTCTTCCAGAAGCTCACCTGCATCTGCGCTCAGCTTCACATTTTGCTCCAAAGGAACTGAAATAGGCTTACAGCCTGTCATCCCATATTTGGACAGCATGTCCAATCCATACTGCATCTGCAAGAGCTGTATCCCACTTGGTGACCTAATCACCTCAATGCCCAAGAAATAACGCAGCTCTCCCAAATCCTTCATCTCAAACTTCTGCTTCAATAGCATTTTCACATGAAGGATATTTTCATCACTATCACCTGTGATGATCAAATCATCAACATAAATGACAAGCAGCATAATACCTTTCTTTGTTTTTCTCACATAAAGCGAGAAATCTGCCTTGGAAATTTGAAAGCCAATAGTGACAAGATACTGTTCTATCTTGTCAGACCATGCTCTAGGTCCTTGCTTCAAGCCATACAAGGCTTTCTTCAACGTGCAAACAAACTCAGGATGAACTGCATGAACATAACCTGGTGGCTGCTCCATAAATACCTCTTCTTGCAAATCACCATACAAGAAGGCATTCTTTACATCCATCTGATGTAAAGACCATCCCTTTGATGTAGCCATACCAATGACTGCTCTTACGGTTGCCATCCTTGCAACCGGACTGAATGTTTCTTCATAATCAATGCCATATGTCTATGCATACCCCTTGACAACTAATCTTGCCTTGTATCTGTTCACAGACCCATCTGCATTGTGCTTGACCTTATAAACCCACTTACAGCCAATTGCATTCTTGTCTTTAGGCAAAGGCACCAATTCCCATGTAGCATTTGCTTCCAAGGCATCCATTTCTTCATCCATGGCTTTCTCCCATTTTTCTTTTCCCATGGCTTGCTCAAAAGAAGTGGGTTCTGGTTCCTGTATCACTTTGACCATATATGCATAGTGAATGGCTGTAAATCCATCATATTTCAGTCTATCCACAAGATACTTGACTCCGATAGACCTGCGCAAAATAGGCTCACTACTAGGTGCTCTCAAAACATCCCTGGTCTTCCTTACTCCAGGTGTAACAACAGAAGGAATACCCAACTCATCATCAATGCTTTGTTCTGAGCCACTGGATTCACCATCCACATAAGAGTGACTTGCATTCACATCAAACATGGGCTGATCTACCTTCTCTTTTCCATTTCGTGATACCTGCGTACCACTATCTACATTGCTTTGAGGAGATTCTCCTGATCTCAATCTGCCTGTTCATGGCGAAGTATGTGAACCACTGCTAGAGGACACTGCAGGTTCACTAATATTTTGTGACTGCTGCTGCGAATTTTGTGCAACATTACCATTTTGTGCATCTACATCAATCATCACATTTACTGGTTTATACCAGCTGCTTATCTCATCAAAAACAACATCTCTGCTCACTGTAAACTTACGAGTAGACGGGTTATGGCATCTATACTCTTTCTGCTGCAGAGAATAATCAATAAAGATGCACTTCTCAGCTTTTGGATCCAACTTGGACCTCAACTCATCTGGCACATGAACATAGGCAATGCAACAAAAAATTTTCAAATGAGAAATATCTGGTTTCCTACCAGTATACATCTCCTCTGGCGTCATGCCATGTATTGCTGCAGTGGGAGTCCTGTTCATTATGTAAACTGCTGTAGCAACTGCTTCAGCCTAATAATAATCTGGTAGGTCTTTTTCATTTAGCATGGCCCGAGATACCTCTCCAATATGCCTGTTTTTCCTTTTTGCAAGTCCATTTTGTTGTGGGGTATGACTGCATGAATATTGTTGCTTTATGTCATGCTTTTGCAGGAACCTTGCAAACTCATTTGAGAGGTACTCTCCCCCTCCATCTGACCTTAGGCATTTTATTTATAGGCTTGTTTCTTTTTCAGCCATAGCTTTAAAAGCTTTGAAATGCCCAAACACTTCACTTTTCTTATTCATAAAATGCACCCAAACTTTTCTGATGTAGTCATCAATAAAAGTGACAAAATAATGACAGCCTCCAATAGATGCAGCTTTAGTAGTCCACACATCAGAGTGGATTAATTCCAATGGCTTCTTACTCTCTTGAACATGCCTAGGAAATGGTTGTCTTGCGTGTTTTCCAAATTGACAGGCTTCACATACCTTATGCATTTCTGCAACCTTGAATTTAGGCAATCCTGCAACAATATTTTGAGCTTGCATTGATTTAAGTCGATGTACATTAACATGATCAATGCGTTTATGCCAGAGATCAATATCTGCAACTACACCGGTCCCATGTGCAAACATTGCTGCACTCAATTCAGGCATGTCCGCATCCAATGTAAACATCCTGCCCTTCTTCTTTCCTTTTGCTATCAAGTGACTGTTATTTTTCATATCCTCAACAAAGCATCCATGAGGATTAAATCTGACCTACAAGCCCTGCTCAACCATTTGACCCACAGAAACCAGGTTCTTGGTGATATTCGGGACATGAAATACATCAGACAGGTATTTCTTTTTCCCATCCTGCATAGACAAAGGAATTTTACCAATCTGCACAATAGGATGTGCAGTAACATCACCAGTCTCCACAAATCCTAGTCTTTCCATTTTCCTTGCATCCTGCATCCATTCTGCATGACCTATTATGTGGTTTTACGCACTTGAGTCAACATACCACACATCATTTCTTTCTTCTGCACTTGTCACAGAATTGGTCATGTGTTGCACCATAAATAGATGCTCATTTCTGTCATCACCCTGTCTACTAGAAGATGCATAATTGCCTTGCTGCAATTTTTTATTCATAATGTCATTCTGCTTTTTGTAGCAGTCTTTAGCCATATGACCCATTCAGTATTGTTGTTTGCATTTTGGCCTCTCTGCCATCCACCACGGCCGCTTTGGCTCCCCCTGCCTCTAGAGTTACCATGTCCTCCTCCATAGGACTGGTTTTCTTGAGTTTGCTGCATATTTTGATTTCTATCACGGCCTCCAGATCGGCCTCCTCTACCTCTACCTCTACCTCTACCTCTACCTTTACCTCTACCTCTTCTAGCATTTGAGTAGAAGACAGTTTCTTTTGAAGTTCCTCCTAAAGAAGATGCATCCCCATTTCTCTGCTCTTCAGAAATTAGAAGAGCAAACAACTCTTCAAAATCAGAAATTTTTTCACGGATGGCAATGGATGTCCGGAACTGTGCATAATCCTTTCCTAGACCATTCAAGGTCACAGAAACTAGATCATCATCTTCCAGTGGTGACCCAATGGAAGCAAGTGCATCTGCAATTTTCTTCACCTTCATGTGATAGTCATTGATGCTCATATTTTCTCTCTGCACATTGTGCAACTCCTGCTTGAGCTGCATTTTCCTGGCTTGCATATTTGTGCTGTACATTTTTGCCAAAGTATCCCATGCCTCCTTTGGCGTACTTGCATCCTGAATATGCACAATCATAGAATCCGAAATACTGATAGACAGCCAGTACATAACTTTTCTGGCTCTCTCATGCCATCCTTTAAATGCCTGCATTTCCTGTTGATTGGGAACATTAAGAAGAACTGGTTCTTCTTCATTTCCTATAATGAACTCCCAATAGCCTTTTCCCATAAGGAAATTCGTCATTCTAAACTTCCATGCCTGGAAGTTGTTCTTGTCAAGCTTTTCAGTGACAATCTGTGAAAGAGAATCAGACGCCATTACAGAACACTGTAAAATATTCTGTCACTACAAAAAACACAGCTTTTGCCTCACACGGGTAGATTTGTAAAACTGACGAAAGTGGTATTTGACCACATAGTCACTTCCTAGTGATGATTTTGCATCAACATGCAACAAGGATGATTCTGCAACTCCCAATATTTCTGCACACAGGCATACGATGCAATTTCTGCGGCAACTTTTACCGACCAGCAAAGCAGTGGTCGCACAGCAAAAATAGGGCCTTTTTCTGAGTGCCTACGAAGAACTTTCGCCTTCAAAACGGGTCCCGAAATGGCCTCGAATAAGAAAAAATAAAGTCACCAAGGGCTTTGCCTTCTCCCGCAGCATATACTGTCCTCTCACCACACCGCGAAGGGCGTCTCAATATGAGATAGTGTACTCTCGCACTTCCGGCTGTGCTACCTGTAGAGATTTGCTCCCAAACTTGAAAAAGGAAAGCAACACTGGTCCTCTTACCAGGACACTGCGAACTTGGTTTGCTTTTTTGAGCTCCTTACCACGAACCAGGCTCTGATACCATGTGAAGATAGTGGGAGAGAGGAAAGGAGTCTCACTTGCGGCTTTCTCACATACACAATGGGGGAATACACACATAGGTGGAGGCTGAAAACAGTTTTCCTCTTCTTAGTTGTGAAAGCCAAAAGAACTCTAGTACAAAGAAATAAAAGAACCCTATATGTGGGTCTCAAACCAAACTCAGCTAACTAAGGTGGCATACTAACTGAGCCACGAACTAGAGTAGATAAGGATAGCTGTCATCCAGCTATTATTCATGGGCGGTGTACCAACCGCATCTGCAGCTAACAAGTCGGTGACATAAATGCACAACGGTCACCTTGGCATATCACGAGTGGAGCTCGATACCTCAACACCCGCTACTCTCCCCCTCCCCCCTCCCCGCTGCTCCCTTCTCCTCCGCCCTCTCCCTCGCTAGCCCCCCTTCTCCTCCCCCGCCCCCCTCCCTCCCCCTCCCTCTCCCCCCCCCCCCTCCCAAAAAAAAAAAAGAAAAAAAATAAAGAAAACCTCCTCTCTCTCCCTCTTCCTCCCCGCGCCCTTCCTTCCTAACTCAGCTCCCCACTCCTCCCCCTCAGCCTACCTCCGTCTCCCCCTTCAGTCTATCCTCTCCTTCCCTTCCCCTCTCTCCTACCTCCTCTTTCTTCTTCTTCCTACGCCCGCGTTCAGGGCGTCCTGGGCAGTAGTTTCATGGACGGAGCTTTTTCAATGTTGGAATCGGCCTTTTCACATCGATTGGCGAATGGATCCCCATTCAGCCAATCTCCGTCCACCTCCACCGGCCGCGAGAACCATCAATTTTTCAGAAGACGAGTTGCAGCAGCTCAAGAAAAATGTGGAATTAGAGGGCTCCAAATCACTTTTCGCCCGCATCATTGGGTCACACCCTTCCAGATTACAGGCTAGAGATTGGATGTTGGCGGCGTTACCAGGAGACCTCGCCCCACACCTCATGGATATTCGACTTTTGGGACGTGGATTCTTCCAAGTGGTTTTCGACTCCCACGAGTCCACAACCCTTGTTCTCAACGCTAATCCCCTGGCTTTGGGTTCGAGGAGGATCTTTCTTTTACCCTACACCTTGGGCTTCGATCCGGTCGAGGAGGGCAGGCAGGTCACATCACTGTTCATTAGATTTCTTGGTCTTTCTCAGGTTGACCATTGACTGCTTGCCACTATTGGAGCCACATTTGGAGTGGTCACTGAGATCCCCTCCCTTCCTGGCATGCTTCTTCCTCAGTAGAGGCAGTTAGTGCATACAGGGTGCCTCGTGTTAGGGTCACTGTCTCTGATCCTAACATCTCTGATGACCACATTATGCTTCAGTGTCCAGACGGCTCTCTCTTTCGACAGACAGTCGAGATTTCAGGTAGACAGGACCAGTGCAGGATTTGCAGGACCCTTGGGCACTTTGCTAGAGACTGTCCAAGGAAGAGAAAAAGACCCAAGAGGTCTTCTGGTGCGGCTTCTTCACGTACTACCATGACTTCACCTCCCCAGCACCCTGTACCACGCACTCCAGGACCACCAAGAGCAACAAGGTGCCTTGCTTCGCGCACCCCAGGACCACCAGGGGCAGCAGGGCGCCCAATGCCCACAGCACACCCAGTACCACGATGGAGAGCTATCAGAGTGGCTCCCTTACCTCAGGAGGAGACTTTTGGTCTTGCTCAGACAGACGCCTTCCAGACTCCAGAGGTGGATGTTGCTGTAGCCCCAGACACTACAGTTACACATCAGGAGAGGCCTTTAGATCCACCAGCCCGTCACTTTGGTTTTTGACCCCTTGGTTTCTGACCACGAGGGGGCTAAAGGTACTTCTTCCCCGCAGATTGTTCCTGCCACAGTTAGGACAACCAAGAAAGTGTAAGCGTAGATGAGGGCTCCTGATTCCTCTTCACCCCAGCCACAGGCCTCCTCAACCCCAAGCTTCAGTTTTGCTAATAGAGGCCTGGCAGGTCCTTCTCCTCCATCTTCCACGAGTGCAAGTCTTCTTTGCACTCCTCGGCCAGACTTGTTTATCAAGAATTCTTTTTCGGCACTGGCAGATTTGGCAACTTTCATGGATGATGAGGAGTTTGTGCCCTCCACCTTAGGGGTTCCGGTCATTGGGATTCCTTCTGACAGAGCCTCCCTTTTAGCAGGTGTGGGGATCCTTTCACCTGTTGAGCTTCCTGCCCTCAGCAGGAGTGTTTCGGCCTAGGGGAAGCTGGTCTCCTCTACAAGGTCGGGTAAGCCTTTCCATCCAGCATCCTCCTGTCAATGAGGATAGTCAGCTGGAACATACAGGGCCTAGGCGGAGTTCCACACCGTCGCTGTAGGCAGTTGATCCGGAACCAGCTTCATTCAGGCATCACTGGAGGTGCTATTGATATCCTTTTTATCCAGGAACACAAGCTGGATGCCAGTGATTGCTCTAAGTCTGGCAAACTCCTTTCAGGACATACCTTCTGGTCCCCTGCTATGGGCACAAGGGGAGGTACTTGCATTTCGGTCTCTCTTTCTATTCTCTCCCCTTGGTTGCTGGTCATGGTATTATCTCCCCTTCTAGAGCTCAATGGATCATTATTTTGATTAGAGGGTGTAAGATTGGTCTTCTCAATCTTTATGCTCCCAACAATGAAGGGGAGCGGATCTCCTTTTGGAAGGAGTTACTCTCTTGGGCCCCCATTGCAGATTCTTGGATCATTGGTGGCGACTTCAACATGGTTGAGTTGCCTTCAGACAAAAAGGGAGGCAGACAAGGTGGAATTCATTCTTTGGAGAGGGAAGCCTGGGATGCCTTCCTCTTTCAGTTCAGTGGCAGGGACACTTGGTTGGATGATGCCTTTCATATTATGCCACAGTCACTCCTGTACTCTTGGTCGAACAGGAGAATACACATGCCCATTCATGCACGGATTGATAGATTTTATGTAGACGATTGGGCACTTGACAGAGGAGGATCTGTATGCATTTCTATTGGGGTTTCCACCTCAGATCATTTTTCAGTGGTGTTGCAGATTCTTGAGTCCATCGGAGAGGACGCTCTGCCAGTGTCAGGATTCCGGATGCTTTTTATGCAGAGGAGAGCCTCACGGAGGATATTTTACAGATTTGGGTTTCTCACATATAGGGTGGAGCTGTCCACCCATCTCAGGTAGCTGCAGCCTTATCCGGAATTAGTGACTATTATCATACAGTCGCTGATTCTAGGAGACATGAGATTCTCAGATGTGAGATTGGTATACGCCAGCAGTTAGCGTCCCTTCAGAGGGAAGAGCAGAAGAGGCCCACAGATGCTTGGATTCAGGAGCGCCTTGCTGCAGTTAGGGCTCATTTGCAAACATTGTTGGATCAGAGAGCAGAATATGCCTTTCATGCACGGGAATCCTTTTGGATTCAGATGGGTGGCAGGGTCAACAAACACTTTTTCTCTACTCATGGGCCCAGACATAGTAGAGATAGTGTTTCGCAGCTTGTTGACTCAGACGGGGTGTTATAGTCAGATTCTGATGTTGTCATGCGTGTAGCTTTAGATTTTTTTGCATCCCTTCTTAGTGCAGAATCCAGGCACACAGGCCATTGATGATGCCAGAGAGGTTATTTGGTAGTGTATCCCTGTATTGGTGAAGGATGAGATGCATGTTTCTCTGGATGCACCTTTCACCAATGCAGAATTCAAGATTGCATTACTTGCCCTTCACAAGAGCAAGTGCCCAGGTTTAGATGGACTTACCCCCTCCTTTTTTATTACTTTTTGGGAGCAGATTGGTGATCACATTACATCAGCCCTGCAGGGCGTGTGGGACTCTGGTGAGATGCCGGACTCACAGATGGTCTCATTCATCTCATCCCAAAGGGGGGTAATAGGAATCTTGTGTCTCAATGGAGACCCATCACTCTATTAGGCACTTTTTACAAGATTCTGGCGAAAGCCATTAGTCTACGGCTACAGGTTTTTCTTCCAGATTTGATTCATGACACGTAGATAGGGTTTGTGCATGGCAGAAGTATTTTTGATAATATTTTCTCATTTTGGGAGGCCTCAGAATGGGCCATGCAGAGCTGCCAGAGATTGGCCATTCTACTCTTGGACTTTGAGAAAGCTTACGACAAAGTAGACTGGGATCTTTTAGAGGGTACTCTATCTCGCTTTGGTTTTTCAGATGCATGGATTAGAGGAGTATCGTCTCTAGACAGATCAGCCCATAGCCAGTTGCTCATTGGGGAAGAGGGGACAGGTTTCAGATTTTCAGATCCGTCCGCCAGGGATGTCCTCTTGCCCCGTTTCTTTTTCTGTTTGTGGCGGAAGCTATGAGTATCTACATTAGATCTCAAGCTGATATTTATGGGCCGAGGCTTCCTATCTGCCGGGAAGAAGAGCTCTTGGATAGTGAGTTCGCAGATGACACGGCTGTTTTTTTGGATGCCTCCCCCAGGACACTCACTTCCTTCCGGACAGCCTTGGATTTGTTTTGCACGGCTGCAAGTGCACACATTAATTGGCATAAATCCAGTGGTTTTTGGATTTGCGAGGATGACACCCCGGATTGGGGTAATGATATTGGCTTCACTTGGGTACAGAGGGGCGTCTCCATCAGATATTTGGGCTGCCAGGTTGGGGTGGGCATCTCTCCTTCACAACAATTTGCTCCGGTGTTGGAAAGCATAAGAAGAAAGCTCCTTTTCTGGAGCTTAGCCAAACTTGACTTGGCCTCCAGGGTGGTGGTGGTTAACCAGGTTCTTCTAGCCACAGCGTGGTTTGTATGCTCTTGTTGGTGCCACTCTAGGGATTGTATTACTCAGCTTAAGAGGCCTGTACGAAACTTTTTATGGAGTGGTCTAGTGGCACAACTAATGTTACAGCCAGGGTGGCTTGGGAGACCTTGATTCTTCCTACAAGAGAAGGGGTTTGAATATCATCGACCTAGATCTACAGTGCAGAGCTCTACTCTGCAAGCTCGTTGTGAGAGGGCTTATGCTAGGGCAAGAGCCTTGGAAGGATTTTTTAATCAGATGCATACAGTCTCGCACGCCCACTTCAGGAGAGGATTGGACACACAGTACTAGATGGGTTTTCAGCACAGTCCACTTCAGATCTCCGCTTCCCCGTTTATAGTTGCTATCCTGAAAGCATGGGCCAGCTTTAGGAGTACTCTTCGCAGGATTCCCCCATCCACCCGTGAAGAGATTGAAAGGCAGCCTATCATGTGGAATGACAGGATTTTGGATGAGCATGGCAAACCACTTGGAGCTTCTCCTTACATGCATTGGCCAAGATGGGAGAGGGGCCCTGTAGCTACAGTGGGAGCATGGAAAGCCTTCAGGAAGCTTCCTGCAGACCAACAGGCCCAGATGGTTCTTAGTCTCAGAGGGAGTGCAGGGAGAGTCCAACAGATTGATGCAGCCTTGCCCTTGGATTGGGTGGACACAGATGACATGCCTATTACTTGCTCCACCTGGATGGGGGCATTTTCCAGATTGGGAGTTCCTTTACAGGTGATTGCTTTTCTTGACTCACATGAGGATGCCTTAGTATTTGATGTTTCTTCGGGGGCAGGCTGTCCAGATCCACAGACGATATCTTGTTGGAGGTACCGTTTCAGCTAGTCAGGATAGTGGGCTTCATGGAGCATGGCTCTCTTCACAGTGGTACTTGGATCCTGACCTGCTTCTTCTCGCCCTTGGCTCATGGAGACTGTGGCTCTATGAAGGTGTCACAATTAAGTTTTTGCAGTGGGACCTTGGGGAATGGGAATGGATAGATGAAGGGCACCGAGAGAAGGGCATCCCCTTCTTTCATTACATGGTCGGTAATGCCAGGAAATTCCAGCTCAGCTGTAGGGGTTGGAGGCCCACCAGAGCTCATCATTGGGAGAACTTTCAGATTCCTACTGACTTGCAAAAAATTTTTTGGCAGAGACTCTGGAAATTCCACCGTAATAGAAAAATCACTCTCTTCTTTTGGCTTTCTATTCATGGTGGAATAGCAGTAAACCATTGGAGGTCCAAGTTCGGAGCTGACCCTTCTTGCCCTCGCCGCCTTTCTGCTTTGGAGACAATACAGCACTGCCTTTGGGATTGCAGATAGGCGAGAATCATATGGAAGGGGATTGCAAGAATTTTCAGCACTTTTGTTCGCCTACCTTTCTATATGACCTGGGGATCAGTGGCTTGGCTTTCTCTTTCAGGGCCCCAGGTATTTTTGGAGAGACTTGATTCCTCTTAGGCTCTTCACATCTGATGACACCTTGTGGAGTTGTGCTCTCTAGAGGATGTTCCGGCCACTCTTTTCAGGGCTGCTCACTCCTCGGTCGACTCTCGATGGGAGATCCTAGCTAGCATTGCAGCATGGCACACCCGGAGAGCCAGATGCACTAAGGCTTTGGAGGGTTCTCAGGTCCACCCTTCTCAGATCTTGGCCAGTACTTGGACAGATACGATACACACTTTGATGGCCATTTGGGCGACCATGCAGGGATCATCTCGAGCAGCCTCCTCCAGGAGAGTTACTTTTCTCAGAGATTGGAGAGACTCTCCCTTCTTTGCTGAGACTTCTACATGGTTGAGATGGCATTTTCAGCCTCAGCCTTGGTTTCTTTCTCCTCATTTCTCTAAGGTCTTTTTTATTACATGCTTAGCATGGTGTATTTCCGCACAGAGCTTGCCCTAGCGGGTTTCTTTCTTACTTAATAGAAGTCTCTTTTTTGAAAAAAAAAAAAAAGGTTTTCTGCCTTGGATAGTCCTCCTAAAATGATGTATTGCTTTTATATTTATGGTGTTTGACTCCATGTCCCTGGAGCCAAGAGGGGGATGTACTGTGGAAGCCATGTATTGGCTTTGATAGGTCTATTTATTAGGCCTGTTGGTGCATTGGTCACCTCTAAGTTGGTCATACATCCATGCATGATGAGCCTCCGAGCCATTCTAGTTGAGCCTCTGAGTCTATACCATGCTCACTAGCCTCTGAGCCATGCTCACTTGCCTCTGAGTTAGCGTGGGAGCCATGTCTAGTTCACAGTTCGATGACCGTCATTGTCATGTTCTTGGTTCCATTCCAGTAGTCACTCACCTTTCCTCCATGGGGGGGTGCTAGGAAATGGAGTCAAGATGAGTCAGTTTGGTGTATTCTAGCGTGAGTTCTAGTCTAGTGTGTCCTAAGGATGCCACGTGTCACATTGGGAGTTATCCCATATGCATTGGTGTTCATGTGTGTGTGTGTGCTCTATATAAGGGCTGTACTTGTCTAGTGTCAAATTAATCAAGTATCAAGCTACAAGCTCTTTAGTCTACATGTGAGTACCTTCATTTGTTCATTGCTTAGTCATTTCATTATATCTCTCTCCCTAACGTACCCTTTCTGTCTCCCTTCTCCACCATGTGTCTTCAGGAGACTTCAAGATATGCTTTGACCAGTCCCTAGAAAGGGTACTAAGACAAGAGGAGAGGAGATTTTTCCTGGCTGGCTGCTATATTGTTTGTTTTTTAAATTGGCAAAACGAAGACACTCATGAACATCTTAATGCATCATTTCTATGTGAGGGTTTGGGCAAATCCTTGTAAGAAGTATTGTCCTAGAGTCTAGGGCATCATCCTGAAACCGGCCTTCAGATATCTAAAGAACAATGTACCGTAACTAAACTGACAACTACATCATTTGCAGCCATATTCCATAACTTCCAGCAGCCACTTAATTACAATGAGACCACTTAGAAAATAAACTTGTAGAAATACCAAATGGAGGCTAGAATGCCCCTACTCAATGAATCAGATGCGAGACACCCACTGGCCCCAAATGCTTTGGTGTCCCTTTTGGCATTTATTTAATTCATTGGAAAAAGGAATTTGCTTTTACAACAAGGGCTTACCCTTGTACTATGCTTCTCGCAATTCCTCTGTCAGAGCCAATGCTTGGCCTCAACTTGCATCCAATTCCCAAGTGCTCCCACTAGTACCCAACTACCAGGCAAGGCTATGGCATTTCACACTAGCTGTGCTCCATTGAAAGTGGAAATGCATGAAAAGCAAGACCCCAAAAGTGCTCAAATATGCTCAAAGCATAAACTGCAACTAAATTGTCTCTCTGGCACCGACCAGGCATACCCTTCGTGATTGGGTGTCTGCTTACAGCCTATAGGGCCTAGAAAGAACTCCAAACAACAAAATGCACAGCAACAAACTTCCAAGATAGCAAAAGCAAGCCAAAAGGAACCAAACTACTGTACCCGCTGTCCGTGGAAGAGGGGCAAGCTCTACCCTCGCACCTTTCCTCTGTCAAGGCCCCTAGCAATGCACAGATGGCTTCCAAGCAGGAAGAGAGTGAGAAATGGAGAAACTAGGAGCTGAGAAAGGAGAGAAGAGCAAGGCTTAAGCGTGCAGAGGCCAAGGCAAGAGAAAAGGAGCTAATCTACCATGGCAAGGTCAACTTGCAGCCTGCAACTGATCTGTACAGCTTTAAAGAACAGCCCTACCTTGAAATGTGGGCCTTGAGGTGCATGCAAGCAGCAATTCAGCGACCAACCAGGTCCGTACAGCAGCACTCAGCGTCCGTACAGCAGTAGGATCACCTTAAGAAGTGTGAAGAATGTCTGGGCAGCCAAGGAATGAGCCTGGGTATGCAAGAAGAAGACCCATACAGCCAAGGAATGGGTGCAGCAGGGCCGTACAGCTGGAATGAGCTCTGTACAGCAGCCTGAGATTCTGTGCAGTCCGTACGGAAACCTAGGGAACAGTGCTTGCAGCGTCAAAATGTGTGAAAGCCCAGAATGCATGGAGCAAGAAGACTTTGGAAAGCGTGCGTCACATTGACCTTGCAAAAATGAGCAAACAAAACTAACATGTAACGCTTGAAGGAGGAGAAAGGGAGAGGGTGGTAGGTAGTGCATGAGGAGCTGCCAAGTGGCCCCTTCATTAATGCTCTAACCCACCCAACCAATGACACATTGGGTTTCCCCTCCTCATTAATGCTCTAACCCCTTTTACCAATGACACGTTGGTTTTTTCCTTGGGCCCAACCTTTAGACCCCTCTTTCTAGCCTTAACCTAGCACTTGGGCCTAGTGGGTGCACTTGGAATTGAACTCTAGGGAGTTGGCACTTCCTCTAGGCCAGTCCCTTGTAGCCAAATTGCCTATGGGTTTAGTTGACACAATGAAATTCACGTCCCATGACAATCTGATCATTACGTACCTCAAGAAACTCATATATGAGCACATATATGGTGCTATGCAAAGTACCTCATCAACTCAATACAGCACAATCGAATATTACGTGCCATAAGAGATCATTTTACTTAAGATTCAGAGCAGATACTCTAGGTCTTGTTCTATTCAAATTGCTTCTTTCTCGAGGAGAGGCAGAGATTTGTCATAGTGACATTTTCTAGAATGATAAAATTCTTTTGCCAGACGTGTGCTCATCAACTCATTGTCATTTTGGGGCTGACCCTACTTGTCCTCAATGCTATGCAGCAGTTGAGTCAGCTCAGCATTGCCTTTGGGAGTGCAGATAGGCGAGGATTGGAAGGGTGTTGCTAGGATTCTTTGTATATTTTATAGAGACCCTTCTTCATGACTTGGGGATCAGTAGCATGGTTATCTCTTACTCGTCCTCAGGTGTTTTTCGAAGGACATGAATCAAACTCATCCTTCATTATACGACGACACTCTATGGAGTCATGCTCTCTCCAGGATGTTCCCTTCACTCCTTTCAGAATTGCTCATGCCTCGGTAGACACATCTTGGGAGATTTTGGCTAGCATTGCAGCTTGGCATATTTGGAGGGCCAGATGTATGGAGGCGATGGAGGGTTCACAGGTTCACCCTTCCCAGTCTATGGCCAGTATATGGAGTGATACTATACACATACTGATGGCCATCTGGGCGAGTATGCAAGGATCCTCCAGAGTAGCTATAGCCAGGAGAGAGACTTTTTTGGAGAGGATCTCCGTTCTTCTTTGAGTCTTCTTCAGGGTTGAGGTGGCATTTTCAGCCTCCGCCTTGGATTTTTGTTAGTCCCTTTTGAGCTATTTTTCCTCTCATGCATGACATGATGTACTCCCGCATTTGAGCCTGTTCTTGCGGCTTTCATTCATACTTAATGAAGCAATCTTTTTGAAAAAAAAACGAGTAATTGTCACTCAAACGTGGCTACATATGCCAGAGGAGGGGAGAGCAAGTCACAATAGCACACACGATGCTCATTCTGGCTCTTACAAGGAGAGCAACACTTTCATTTCAGTGCTAGCCCCCATTCAGAATCATGCAAGGATTCATCCATATTGAATATTACGCAGAGCTGCAGCTCACACTTAGTATATTCAAAGCCCTCTCCACAAGATTATATCTTGTCAAGCCACCTTCATTAGGTAGAGACTAAGCCAAAGTTCAGATTTGGCAGCAGATTCCACACACTGGTTATTGGCCATGAGAAGTAGATTAGAGAGACCCTTTACAATGCATACCAATTCATTGATTACTCTAGACGTCGGATCCATGGGAGTGTATGATCCTATCGTGATCATCCTCCGTGTGGTGGTCTTATACGTGAAGGCAACTAAGGATCATTGAGCACGTGTCTACCTCACATGTCTTTGATATTTAGGCCACTTGTGAGAAAAGGCACACTGCATTTGTTAATCATTAAATAATTTGTAATGTAGCTGATCCCTTCTCACAATCTGGCACAGGACTTCTGACAAGATGAGAGTTCAAGATACCCCTCTTGAAGAAAAAGTTGGCCAGCAATTTGAAAAACTGCATGGACTGGTTGAACGATCAGTTAGTAACATCACAGGTTCAATTGCTGAAAATATGCAGGTGAGCATGAAAGCAAGCTAGCGCAACTTATCAATATTTTGTATGGTCTGAAACTTTTTTTGTAAATGTAAACCCACTTACCATTCTCATTAAATGTCTCCAGAATGAACTCACAAAAAGGTTGCAAAAAGTCATGGAAAAATGCTCTATCACAGGGAAGAATTCGATTTGCAGTGAGGACTTGGGGACTTTGACAACTTACCTTGATGATCATCTGAAAGTTTTGAATGAATGGCTTGACCCTGAAGTGTTTAAATGCCTCTTACTGGTGAGAAAACACTTGCAAGAGTTTTCAATGTGGCAACACACTAATTATTTTTGTCTTCATTAATTTCTACATATTGTAATGTCCGCTTTCTAGAAAACTGATGTTTCAGTTCTCTCAGGAAATTGCAGGGGCCTTAACTTTTTGCATGGAAGAGTTTGCATTGAATAGGGATGAGGACCCCAACCCTATGACAACTCAGCAACGAGACTGGCTGAATGAGATGTTAAATTTTTTCTACGACTATTTTTATGGGGATGGCATTGGTATTAGAAAATCCCAAATGGATCGTGTTACTGCACGACTACGCAAAATTCTTGAGTACTCAGATCTCCGTACTCGCGACCTTTGTACTTTATACTGTAGAGCTTGGGATAGATTCAACATGGAAGAAATTGCCAACAAACCCCAAGATGAAAGTAACAGACTTTCTATGGATCCAGTAGATGATGAAGAGGTGCACCTTCATGTTTTGGATTTCCTATTGCTGCTCCAACAAAGAGATGACGATGAGGCACGCATTATTGTTGCAAATCAGAAGCTTATTGCAAGGAATAAAATGATGCAGGTTTGTTATCAGGACATAAAATTGTGACTATTACTTTGGTGTTTGAGTTCTGTTGTGTGCTCGAAGTTGCTCACTGCATAGTTATGGCAATATAATGTTTCAGACCCCCCGTTGGAGAGAGAAGGAAACGCCTCTGAAAAGCCATTTCGAAATGCCTAGGGAAGTGTTCCGGGGGGTCGCACAATATTTGAGAACAATTCAGACGCCACTTGCCCCCCTCAATGTGTAAGAAAATTGCTGGTTGACAACCAGTTTGAAAACCTGCTCCTCTTTGCCTTTTGTTTTTGCCTTCAAGTATTTTTTTCTCTGCCTCCTTATAATCCTGTCATAACAAACTCCAGTCTGATAGATTCGATGTCTATACTCTAGGGCTTTATAGCTTTGAGCAGTTGAGGTCTATATCTTGCATGTGAGATATAGAAGTGGATTGATTGGGTTTAAGTTTTATACTCCGTTTAAACCTCGATTGATGAGATGCATCCGGTAGTACCTTTTGTTTAATGTGTTTCTGTGCAGCTAGTATCTTATTTTTAATCAATATTCTTGGATTAATTCAAATGTTCACAAATATTTTCCCCCTAAACTATGAAAAACGACTTCCTAATTGCTTAGCTTGGTAATACAAGCAAGCCTTGCCCCTGACCGGTCTGCCCTTGAAAATTATATAGACATGTATGCATGTGAAAGTGTTCACTGCATCTTGATTTGTATATGTACCAACAGCCCTCTTTAGGTCAGTCTATTGTATGTCTTTAAAGGAAATTGTATGTTGGTCTAATATTGTCTTGAAAATATGCATCTGTAAATACCTTGCAATATATATACTATGTGCATGCGGATGTGTGTCACACGCACACATGCATGACTATGCATGTGCAACTGTGTTTAGGTATATCCATGCACACACAAAATTTGCAAATGAGTTTCTTTCTGGGTGAATAAAGCAATAAGATTGAAAAAAATCTCTAATGATTACGGCTAAGTTTCCAATGCTTTTCCATCCTTCTATATCTTCTACTCCTGTATCATCTGTATACTTTTGGTTTACAGCGCATGCTTTATTACTCATAAGTGACGTTGACATTCCTCATGTTCTTTTTCCAGTTCTTATTCGGCCTTCCGAAGGATGAGGAAATGGTTGCCTCATATACATGCAGGTTCAGTATTATCCCCTTCCCTTTTCATCCTCAGTACATTTAATTAGATGCTAGTGCACTGGTCATGAAAGGTTCTAGCAGTTTGTCTGAGCAAAAGGAAAGTATAATGCCTTGGATGACAACCTTGAGAATAAAGAATCAATGGCAAAGCTACAAATGTACTTATAAGGACCGATCCCAATTTCATCATATATCAGCAAACAAAGTACAGTTCTGAATTTCGAAATAATCAGCCATGAGGCTAAGATTTGGAAACCCCAACATGCATGGAAAATTATCATCTGCAATTAACAATAACCATTGTATAAATATATGCTCTCACATGCGCGCACATCCACATAACAATGCACAAGATAGGGGTCTTATACCTCGATGGATCCAGGAATATGCCCAAAACTTATGACACATTTCACACCCTCATGAAAGTCATCCATGCACAGCAGAGACTCGTCACTATGAGATTCCTGCTCACTTTACCAGAGAACATGTACCAAAGTTTAAACCAGTAGATAGTCAGCATGTCTATTCTATCACTTTTTAGCAATTTCAAGACCTGTAATCTCTCTTGTTTTTACCACTTTCAAGTTTTGTAATATTTTTTGTAAAGATTAACATAGGTTTCTTGTTCCAAGCTGCAGAAACTCAAGAAAACGACTTGGGACGATATATATTACTTCAAAGCACGTGAGCTTTGCAGATGCAAGTATTACAGTGCCAGACAACCGGAGACTATTCATTTTTCCATTTGGGCGCATTAGGCAAATCAACCTTGTCGGAAATGATTCGATTTCTTTTGTTCCACATCATCATTCTCCCGAACGATTCAGCAGATTCTCTGACCGTGATGCAGTTTTGCAGGTCATCTACAATCAAGTATGGACACTAACACTACCAAATTTACTTGCTCATGCCTTTCAAGTTACTCATTTGGGAAAAAATTCAACTAGTGGTCCTGTATCTTGAAACCACTTTGTAATTTTCATGCCGAATATACAAAAATGGTTATGCAGGTTAAGAATACTGGCATGTTTTTGGAGAAGTATATGGCACCAGTCTGGGGGGAGATCGTTGGAGACAATCATGAAGCCAAAGTCGTCTCTTTAAAACGTATAAGAAGTTTGATTTTTTTCCTTAAAGTCATTTTCGTTTTTTGTCCATTTGCTGCTAGGTTTTAGTAACACATGAAAAGAAGTAGAGACAACCCTGCAGTATACACAACACTTTGGATGTTCTTCTGCTAGTGATGTGAAACTGACTTCTTGAAATCACTGATGCAGAATTCAAATGTTTTAGGCAAGGTCTGATCTCTAAGCATGAAGGATCACTAATCATTTCAACTGCATGTCTCATGTTTGAACCACACAAAAAGAAAAAGGTTGTTTTCATATACCACATTCACAAGCAGGTCACCATCTCCATATTATTGATCAAGCATTGCTTTACAATATGTGAGCTTATTTTGTGGGTGTTATTAGTCCTAACATGTTTCATGTCTGCAATTTCAGAGAATTTATTTGGAACATGGAGCCATTTCTAAAATACATGCAGAGCGGAAAGGCCTTCGAGCAAGTGGAGTCGTGATCGACCTCAAATCTGGAGACTGTGTATGTGCATGCTTGCTTCATATCAAAAGCCTGAAGTTCTCTTAGCCTTGAACACCACATGTCTGCACTTTGAAACGTGACTAATGAAAAATGGAAAATGTTTTTTTCTTGATTTTGCAGCTTGAATTTGTTGACTTCAAGGATATAAATCTTCCAGTCAAGGACATTGCACAGGAGATGGAGAGACTTGTCTTAGGTGGACGCATCAAGGAAGGACTGTAAACCTTAAGAGGGGTTCTCAGACAGACATTCAAAATTGAATTTGTAGTGACACTGTATGCGAAATTGATTTAAAAAAACATGTTCAAGTCTACAAAGGAATAGTGGCATAGAGTAAATTCTGCAATTTTGGCAAAGTGAGTTGAGAAAAATGCTGTGTTGACATCTGGAATGATACCTGAAGTAGATCTATTCCATTATGAAGAACCACGTGCACTGGTCTCTTGGGAATTTGAACTCAAATCAATCTCAGCAAGATGCCAGGAAGAACCTCTCCAGTGCCAAGAGAGGAACCTCTTCAACAATAAAAGTTAAGCATAAATCCAACACATTTAAGGGATCTTAAGACAGTAATTGACGGACCTGAAGATTGCTTCATGGGCTTACGTTTCCAAGGTCAAAGCTGGATGAAAATAGCTAGTAGCTTATTTATTGCATCACTACTTCGACCATTCAGAAAAGAAAACCACTTTGGATCTGTTTGGAGCTTGTGCACTTCGTGTTATCATCTCTGTACTCTTAGATTAAAGTTTCCATAGAAAGCCTTCAACTTATGTAAAATGTCTCCATAATTCAGAATTGAATCCAGAAGAAGACTTGGCCATTTCTGTACCTGCATAGATGCTTTTGGAAATAACCACTAAAACAAAAGCAGCAAGTGAAGAAATGGAGGATATGCTTCAATTACATAAACTCTACTCGGTGAAACACTTGACAAGCCCTCCCACTCCTTGCTGGTTCGACAAGATGCTCCCGCAGCCTCTCCGTTGACCTCTGAACTCCCTTGCCCCCTCTCCAACAGCTTCATGACTCCCTTTCCTCTTTTCCGTCCACCTGTGAGCAGTCTGCTCATAGGTCCTAATATGTCCATGATAGGACTAACTAGGGGCTAGGCTTAACCAAAGCCAAGGCCTGGGATCTATGATTAGATCTACGGTTAGAGTGTGTCTAACCCGGGGTTAAGAATAACCTAGGGTCGTGACCAAAGCTAGCATAGGTGAGGTCTAGATCTTATGGATTGAGGTTGCCTATTAAAGGGAGCTAAACTTGGCAAAGCGTGGCTACTATGTAAAGTAAATATACTTTTGGGCATGCACGCTAGCTCTAACCCTCATGGGTTGTTTGCGAGTGTGTCCCTTGGTTTGTGGACTCTGATTCAAAGTTGTACCTTACCAGGGATGGGGCTTCCTAGACTTGGTACAGGGTTGTTTTATGTGGTATCTGAGTGGACTTCGAGCTATGTGGAGTCTCTTGCTATGAGAGAAAGCGTAAATCCCCTTGGGAATGCTTATCTTGGTAAATAGTGCATATGTCCCTGGAAGAGGAAGGGGATGAGAATTCGTGGTGCTTGAATTTCAGGGTTCTGCTTGATGTTGAGGTATTTTGTATTGAATTCTTCTAGATCTGGTAGCATGATTGCACTATTAGCAAGAGTAGATGAAAGCAGAGAAGGGAATAGTGAGAATTTGCAGCACATAGAGCTGTGAAGATGTCAGACACATAGATCTAATTCTCTACTTAGATCACGGGAGAAGCACCACGAATCACCACCCAGCCATATCTCGCTGAGGCTGACAAGTAGACAGAGATCTTCATTCGAAATTCCACGTGAAAGGTCATGTAGGTGGATGGTGAGACTGGGGCTGCATTGGTACCTCTTTTGCCTCCATTTCATGCACGAAATCCTCCTCGGAGTTATTCCTTTTGACCACAAATTTTTGTAGTCGCTTTGGTTGAGAGGAGGTAGATGACTGCGAACTTTGGTGGGAGTCTTGTTGTTGAGGCTGTGGACTCTTTCATCGAATATTCTTTAGCTTTAGCATTGCTTTTGGTCCTGCATTCATTTTGGATAGGGTATATCCTTGGTTGTTAAATTTATAGATTCGTTGGTGTACAAGAATGACAAGTATGTGTGTAGTGTGAGAGATGTGAATTTAGCTCATGCTTTGAGAGTATGGAATGAAAATGTGACACAATTATTGATGCAATCTACTATGTGAGTGCACGTGGCCTAATAACTAGGCAAGGACTAACAATATGCTTATTTTGCTGGAATTTCATAAGGCAGTTAGGACTTAGTTATTTTCTCTGAGCCCTAGTTTGAAAAATCGATTGGTCTACCTATATGTGCGAACACAAACATATGCCAATGAGTGCACATGTAACAATCTAGTCCTAACTAAGAAAAATTTGGGGTTCTCAAATCTTTCATTTTGTCGATGTTGGCTTACGAGTTGTCGTGGATGAGTTGCGAGTTGTCATAGTAGTCCTTGAGTCTGCTGCCATTGATCGTCGATTTGAATTGCACTCCATCCAAACTTTCTAGGAGCACAGTGGCAATGGGGTTGATCTCTTGATTTTATAAGGTCCTTGGCCTTAATACTTAAATTTGCCCTTGTGGACTTTGGCATTGTAGAGCAAGACAAGGTTACCTTAATTAATCTCCTTATCCTTGAGATTTCTATCAAAACATGCCTTCTTTCGTATTTTTTCTATTGTCATTGAATGGTAGTAGGCTCTTAACCTCGTTTCAGTATGCTTCTCAAATTAAAGTAGTCGTGCTTCCAAACAAGATTCTTTAGCACCTAGACGCTCTTATATTACCACTCATAACTAGGGATAGTGAATTCTAATGGAACTACTGCCTCCAACCCATATACTAATTAGAATGACGTAAAACCTGTGCTGATCTTAAAAGTGGTTATGTAGGCCCATAAGATAGAGTTGAGCTTTTTGGCCTAGTTAGAGAGTTTAGGTTTCACTACCTTTGTGAGAATAATGCAGAGGTTTTATTGGTAGGTTCTACTTGCCCATTCCCCTGCGGATAATAGGAGTGCTCTTTCGATGTACAACCATGAAATTTCCTCCCCTGCAGGTATGTTGTAGCTAGGCAATTGCGCGAAACCGTCAATGGCGTACTCGCAAGCTATCTCGTTAGGACCGTCATCCGCGTAGGTGCACCACAATTGGGCATAACATGCTGAGGTAGTCATCAGCAGCATGACGGCAAGAAACAGCCTGGGATAGTTCTTCATCTTGGCCCTCCTGGATAAAAATTAGGGACGTCAGAGATGGGCGGGTGTGCAGCTATCATGAGTACAAATCCTTCGAAAACAAAAGAAGAGAAGTTCTTGGATCACTTCATTCACAAAGTGCGTTCCTCGGTCAGAGACTATTTCCAAGGGGCAACCATACCATGTGATCACATTTTTATAAAAGAACTTGGCAGTCTTTCTAGCATCCGCTTTGCGTACTGCTTTTGCCTTAGCACATTTGGTATAATAACATCTTGTCACAATGATCTATCGGCCTTATGTTCCTTTAACAGCATGATGTATGGGTCCTACAAAGTCAACTCTCCATTTTTCAAAGGTTTATTGTACCATGACTGTGGTTAGGGCATTGAAGTCTTTGTGTTGGGGTTTGGTAGGTCTTCACATTTTTTAACATCATTTCACAATGTGAGCCACCAATAGCCAGCTAAAACAACTTTTCGAGCTGTAGCTTCTCTAGTGAAGTCTCCTCTTGCAATGTCTTCATGTGCTTCACAAATGACGAGCGAGATCTCATGTGGTATGATGCATCTACGTAAGATCTGATCGGCACCTAATTTGTACAATTGACTCGCTATAACCTGATATGGTGCAGCTTTGATTATGAGTTGCGGGCTTTCACTGGCCGCAACTTTGATGGGGTTCTTCCCATCATTAAGTATCCAATGATATCAGTATACTATTTTGGGACAGCCTTAATTTGAAACAATGTGGCATCAGGTAAGTCATCTCGACTCCAACATGTTCTTCTCCAGATATGACACGAGACAAGTGTTCGGCAATGTAGTGTTGAGCATCTTCGTGGATCACTATTTTTAAATTGAATTCTTGAAGCAAGAGAAGCCATATGTTATTCTTCCTTTCGTACATGGACGATTCACATGGTATAGTATTGTTTGACGGTCGGTGTAAATTACAAAATCATTTGCTAATAATAGTGTCAAAATCTCTTATCACTATAAATCATTGTTGGTACTTCTCTTTGGATGGTTGTATAGTTGATTTTGGCATCATTGAGTTGGTGACTGGCAAAGTAAATTGGGTAATCCTTGTTGTGATCCCCAAGTTTGCAGAGCATGCTCTCAATTGCATACTTAGAGCCATTAGTGTGGACATGAAAATCAAAATTTCAATTGGGAGCTATGAGGATCGGTGCTGCGAGTACACGCTAAGACAGTCGGTGTAAATTACATCATTTGCCACTAAATACTGTCAAAATTTCTTGTCACTATAAATCAGTGTTGGTGCTCTTCTTTCTTTGGTTGCAAAATGTTTCATTGGGTATAACAATTGGAACAAAGCATTTGTGGTGGCAGAGTTTGAAAATCATGTATTTGGTGGTGTTAAGAAAGACCGTTTGCAGCAGACATGTATATTTTACTTGAGGTGTTAATAAACACCAATTGGTGGTGTTAACAAACACCATGGAAAGTGAACCACTAGAAACAAAGTAGTTGTTGGTGAAAGATAGCTTCTAAAAATTGTCATATTAATAATATGCAAATATGCATTGATAGGATAACAACGATTGAGAAATATCACATGAGAGCACATATTAAAATGGAAGTTTGGGAGATCAAGAAGGAGAAAATGATCACCATTTTCTATGCTCTGATACCAAGCAACTCTCCTGTGCTTTGATACATACATTCTGTGGAATCTTAATCCTCTTGGGTCTATTTATGTCTTTTAATGTCCACGACCATACCACCGCATCAATGGACTCCCACACCTGTGGATCCAACCTATTCTCTGCCCAATACTTGTTCCCGAAGTCAACATAGGCATCCGCATCATTGAGCTCCTTTCTCTTAAGTGATGGTGCCCAATATTGAATTAATAATTTCTTGAAGTTAGGAGAAGCAGCATCCATCTCGGCACTTGATATGGCAACCCCAAGCCATATGGGGTATACAGGGTCTGATGGCCTCACCAAGACGAAGTCACCTTCCTTAACATCCACCATTGGTCTAAACTCTTCCCTTGGCTTACTATTTAGAGACCTACAATAGTGACTATTCCATTCCTCATAGCCTTGGAACTCATTAATGCAAGTATCTATATCCTTCTCCTCATCAGGCAATTGTGTTCTTGGCCAAAAATATTTGTGCAGTCCTATCTCTTAGATGTTTTCATATTCAAGCTCATCGATCATGGTTTTCTATTCGTATATCCCTGGCCTAATGTAGGACTCATACGATGCATTCTTTCCACTTGCACATCTCTCCCAAAACTTAATGTAATCCTTTATCCCTGATATTACTTGCAAGTGATCTCTCATAAATGTAGCCATTGGCAGTATCTTCGGGCAACCTGTAGGCAACAATGGTTGACCCTCACTATGTTTCTTCCATAGCTCAATTCCCCCTTCAATGGGCATCCAGTTCGGTGATTTTGGATGCTGCATCATAGGTTTCTCATCTTGCATGAAAAATTAAAATTATAATGGCTTTGCATGACCAACCAACATTTCTTGCCCACACATAGGTAGCCATTATAACTAGAAAAGAAATCAAGCATGAGGCTAGACGCTAGGCATGGTGACGCTCGAGGGCCATGGGGGAAAGGGAACGTGAGGGGAGAAGCATTAACATGGGTGGGGAAAAGGGATTAAGAGGGGTGGGAATGAAGAGGGAGACTATGGCACAAGGGGGAAAGGAGAGGAGGAAGAGAAGCATGTATATGATGGGAGGTGGAATATAGAGATGGAGACATCAAGGGAAGAGAGTCATGCTTTATTTGAAAGGAAGGATGGGGGAAATCAAAGTACTAGCATGGTGGCTTTACAAGAATGAGCGTGTCACATCAAAGAATAGCCTCCTCCTTTTATAGCCAAGAGAGGGGGTCTCTTCCAATAAATGCATCCTCCCACATGCATGGTGTGTGTGGAGGAATCTCCCATGTACACACTCTTAATTGTGTGCGACAACCCTTTGCCTCATTTTCCATATAAATCAAACCCCATATCCCAAGTCTAAGATACTCCCTTGGTCTCTTCTCAATTTTATAATATGGTCAAACATCTAGGAGGACAAGTGGAGGGTTGGCACAAGGAATCTTACCACCTCATCCTACTTTCCCCATTATTTAACTTGCATTCTTGGACTATCTACACCCCCCCCACATGGCTCTATCCTACATGGAGGGAATAATCCAATATAATATCCATCTCCATCTATTTTATATTACTTCACCCATGGTCCTTGGGCCATGTCTCACTAAATGCAGACATAGGACCGCCTAGGTGGAGGGGTGGTACATTGAGGAACCATGCCACCTTAACATTTTATAATATTACTACCATGGATTATATACAACACACCTATGGGTCCTCTTACGTGGAAGGGTGGCATATGGTCATGCCCTGCCATGTCAACCCTGGGCCCTATGCACACCATATTTTATTATACTATTGCCACAGATACAACCACACACACATATTTATGCCTTTTACCTTGGTCAAATTTATCCATAATAGTTCTCTCCCTCTAGGTAGGGAATGCACATCATTTCCATGCCTGGGACCATCACGCATAAAGAAGGGCTTGAGATAACACTTGCTGATCACCTTCTTGCCATATGGCTCATGCAGCTCCTGAACTTGTATAGACCCATTGCTACATTCCTTGATGACTTTGTATGGACCGGTCCACAGTGGAAGGAGCTTTTTATCCATTTGGTGGTCCAATCTGTTAGCATAGCACAACATCTTCCTTAACAAAGTGTCTTTCCCATCCCTTGCAAACCTTAGCATCCAAGCGAGCCTTTTGTTGATTCTTTTGGATCTCTGTTTGATGTAGTGCAAGGCGTCGGGTTTCATCTAACTTCTCAAGTTGTACCAACCTGGCCTCTACATGTTTATCTTTTGTCATCCTCTATTCTTGTGCCAATCTCAAGGCCGGAATCTCTATCTCTAGTGGTAAAACTGCCTCAGTATCGTACACCAACTTAAAAGGAGTGTGACCTGTAGATGTTTTATGGGTGATGTTGTAAGCCCACACGGCTTTCTGATCCCATTGGCTCCTGTACCCTATGGCCATTTTCCCCATGGATTTGTGGGGGTTAAAGGTCACTGTGCCTTTACCCCGGTTATGTACAATACTCTTTCTCTCTCTCCCTCTTCCATTCTTGCTTCCGCCCCGTTGAGAGCACTCTGAACTGGTATCAGAGCAGCCCGCGTGATCTAGCTGAGCGTGCGTGAATGCTTGAAGCTCAACAGCTCTGTGGGAGGAAGCACAAGCTCTATGGGAAGCTTTGTGGGTGACTTTACTTGCATCCGAGTGTGTAGAGACCTTGGAGGAACCTTTGGAAAAGTCACTTTGGTTTTGCAAAGTGGTTTTGAGAGCCTGTTAAGTGTTTTCAAAGAAAAAGTCGTTTTTTGAGCTTTTCCCGGTTCCCTTCGATGACAAAGACTCCGTATTGACTTGTAGAGGCAACTATTGCTTGCTTTTGGTGTCTACTTCACTTCAGGAGCTTGGAAACACCTTCATTCTTGAATCTAGGATCATTTCATTGGATTTCTGACTCACTGTGTCAATTTCTGTGTTTTTCTGCCTGGGTGTTGGAACTCAAGTTTGGAGCAACCATTTGCAGATATGTTAGTTCCGATGGACTTAGGAGGTCCTAAAACTTCTATGTTGCTCATCATTCGCACTCCGGTGGAGTTTACAAACAGCTCTATTTCCAAAAAAGTTTTTCGGTCCATGTGTTGGATCCAGTGATTGAGACCACGGTTTCCAAAACCGTCTATCCCACTGCGTTTCGGACGCCCAAAAACCCCTACCTATTAGTTCTTACGTGATTTGGTGGAGGATTTTCAGAGTTATAGATCTCTGTGTATGCAATTTCGTCTCTCTGTTATGCATTTTTCATTCTAAGGTTTTGAAACCTTAGATTCATGCCACATGGCAATGGATAAGTATTGACTTCCATTTCTCACTCATCGGTTGGGATTTTGAAGTTCCGGCAGAAGAGAGATATTTGCAGATTTTCTTGCTGAGTCCGATTATGCAATGGCACCCATGTTTTGAGGCATCTCAGGTTCTATTTTCAGTAGCAGTCATTACCGTGGGACTACGATTTCTTGAGCATACCTTATGCAGATCACTCTGGTTGCAGTTTGAGCAGTGTGCGCTCATTTGTGGTGTGCATTGGGTTGCAGTGGATGATTTATAGGCCATTTGGATGCATTGCGGTCCTTATTGGATGCGCTGATAGGCCCAAATTGCCTTGTGGGATGCTATTTTCATGGACGCTTTGCACATGGATGCTATTTTATATTGAGGGACAGCTTTGACACATTGCAAGTGATGCACTGATAGTGCTATGCTCTCTTGGATGAGATATTATTAATGCATATGCCAGTGGACGATGTTTATGCTTGAGTCATTTGGCACTTATTGGCATTTTGGATTGCCATTACAGTTGGCATTTTCTTTTGGGCCAAATTTGCTCATATGGATGCATAGTATATGCAAATGAGTTAGATGCTTTGATGAGCCAAATGTGGTTGATATGCAGGTGGGACAGCAAGCTGAAATGCCCTTGAGAAGATCATCTAGAGTGTCTAGACTGCCTGATAGGTTTGTTCCAGGGGTAGACTATGTGATGCTTACTGATTGCGAGGAGCCTTCTTACTATAGAGAGGCTATGATGCATGAGGATCAATGCAAGTGGGTGTATGCTATGCAATCAGAGATGAGTTCACTTATAAAGAATAAGACTTGGGACTTGGTTTCTTTGCCACATGGAAAGAAAGCATTGCCATGTAAATGGGTCTACAAAATGAAGGTCACAGGTGATCATGTGCCTAGGTACAAGGCTCGTTTGGTCACTAAAGGGTTCAAGCAAGAGAAGGGTGTGGACTTTGATGAGATATTCTCTCCGGTTGTGAAGATGACCACACTTAGATGCATGCTTGGACTAGTGGCATCAGAGGATATGGAGCTTATGCAGATGGATGTCAAGACAGCTTTCTTGCATGGGGATTTGCATGAGGAAATTTACATGGTGCAACCGGAAGGCTTTGAAGAAAAGGACAAAGAGCATTTAGTTTGCAAGCTAAAGAAGAGTCTCTATGGTCTTAAGCAAGTGCCTAGAGAATGGTATTAGAAGTTTGATGCTTTCATTTGGTCCCAGGGTTTTAGAAGGAGTGAAATTGTTCACTGCCTCTACACTAAAAGGGCTAAGGATAATAGCTTGATAATCTTGGCACTATATGTGGATGATATGCTATTGGCTAGCAAGAATACTTATGAGCTAGATGCATTAAAGGCCAAGTTGCATGAGGCCTTTGATATGAAGGATTTGCGACTTGCAGGTCATATTCTTGGTATGTACATCACACGTGATCGGAGTAGGAAACTCCTTTGGCTTTCAAAAAAAGAGTATGTTACAAAAGTATTGCAGCGTTTCAATATGGAGGGGGGGAAGGTAGTGAGTACTCCATTGCCTCCATATGTGAAACTGAGTCATATAGATAGTCCCAAATCAGATGAGGAAAGGGCCATGATGGCCAAGGTTCCTTATGCATCAGCAGTTGGGAGTCTTATGTATGCTATGATAGCTACTAGACCAGACATTGCATTTGTAGTGGGATTTGTTAGCCGGTATATGGCTAATCTAAGAAAGAGGCATTGGGAGGCAGTTAAGTGCATCATGAGGTACATGAAGGGTACCAAGGAGATGTGCATCTGCTTTGGTAGAGGAGACATGCGTGTACTTGGGTACACAGATTCAGACTATGCAGGGCATGTGGATAGTAGGAGATCCACTTTTGGTTATGTGTTCACCTTTGCAGGTGGTGTAGTGTCGTGGATGTCTCGCGCACAGAAGTGCATTGCTTTGTCTACCACAGAGGCTGAGTATGCTGTAGCCATAGAGGGTTGTAAGGAGGCTATATGGTTTGATCGGCTAGTGGGAGATTTGGGGATTCATACAAGTGTACTGACATTGCATAGTGATTCCATGAGTGCTATATTCAGCTAGCACGGAATCTGATCTATCATGCAAAGACCAAACACATTGAGGTCAGGTACCATTTCATCAGGGAGGTACTTGAGGACAAGTGCATAGAGCTTGTCAAGGTTCATACAGATGATAACCCTACAGATATGCTAACGAAGAGTCTACCTAGTCAACGGTTTGAGTATTATCGTGTATTGATGGGCATTGGATAGTATGCTCACTAGTTGTTCTCCCTTAGAGGCACATTGTCCTTTAAGTGGGAGGTTGTGGGGGTTAAAGGTCACTGTGCCTTTACCCTGGTTATGTACAATACTCAAACACATATATAAATGAATGAAAAAGAAGATTAGGGTGGTTCTGCACCCACCAAAACTTGTGTGGCTCTCTGTTTCTCTCTCTCCCCCTTCCGTTCTTGCTTCCATTGAGAGCACTCTCAAGATTTACAAAGGAGGCCATTGGTCCACTCCGTTTGTCCCATGGATGCTAGATTATAGATGCTAGAAGTGCGATGATCAATACCCATGTGATCCATGAGCAACTCCACTACTTCATTTAATAATGGACTCCCATGGTCAGATATTATTTCCATTGGTGTCCCAAACCTTGTGTAGATATGTTCAAATATGAAATTTGAAACTGCCTTACCATTTGCAGTGGGAAGGGCGATAGCTTCAACCCACTTAGTGACATACTGAGTGGCTACCAAAAGATACTTCTTTTTGCAGGCAGTCATGGGCAGGGGCCCGAAAAATTCTATTCCCACTTTTGAAACAGATGGATGGAGTTCTACAAGAATATGATTTTTCTTTCAAAATTGTAAAAGGGAGTTGTTCCAAGTTGAAGAATGCTTTGATTCATTTAGAGGAGTGGCTCGACGTAACCCTTGTAGCAGCCATAGAAGTTGGGGATCCATGGTATGGTGGTATCTATAGGTTTCTAACCGCTTTCTCCTTTCCTTCGAAAAGTACTAGCTATGAGAGAAAGAAGATTCGTAGAGATAGTAGGCGCTACACTCTCTTTGATGGGGTGTTATACCGTCAAGGCATGGATGGGGTAATAAGACAGGCCATTGATGCACATGAAGTACCTAAGGTATTGAAGCATTATCATGATTGATTTTATGGAGGCCACTATGTCGATGACTATACAGCTAAGAAGATTTTACATGCTGGGTACTATTGGCCGACCTTGTTCAAGTATGTCACTATGTATTGCAAAACTTGTGAACCATGCCAATTCTTTAGTAGGAAGGATTTGTGTCCTGGGCAACATCATCTATACCAATCATTTGGCCAACCGGCCCATGGGATTTGGTGATTGAAGAACCTGCTTTGCAAGACCATTGCTAGAGATTATAATGAAGGACTTTATAGCCACATAATGAAGCACTTTCCAACCACATAATGAAGGACTTTCTAGCCACATAATGCTTAAATTTCTCAATGCAGAACACCAAAGACAAGGCATGCTTGTCAACCTCAGAGTAGCATCATTCCGTTTCGAGTAATTGTTGAGAAGCAAATCGAATGGGATACATGAACCAATCCTCCCCTTGCTGGAGAAGAATACCCACCAGAGTGTGCTCACTAAACCCAGGATTGATATAGAAAGTCTTTGACCAATCAAGATTCCATAGAATGGGTTCTGAAGCCAGAGCACTCTTGATTTGTACAAACCCATGATCACAATCCTCATCCCAAGAGAAATCAACCCCATCTTTTAATAGCGTAGTCATGGGTCGTGTCAAAGCAGCATATTGATCAATGAAGTGGCGATAGTATCTTGCTAGATTGACAAATGAACATACCTGACATTTGGTTGTTAGCGGGGAGAGCTTGAGGATAGCTTCTACCTTCTCGGGGTCAGGCTTGATGCCCTCGGATGAGACAATATGTCCTAGTAACCTCCCTTGAGTGGCTCCAATGGTGCATTTATTAGGGTTGAGATTGCCATTCGCATCATTGACCCTTTGGAAGGCCAACCTAACCTTCATGACGTGCTCCTTATGCACTGAGAATATACAGAAATCATCTAAAAACACCTCCAAGAAAACCCCCAAATAAGGAGCAAACACCATCTGCATAAATCTTTGAAAAGTATCAGGAGCATTGGTGAGGCCAAATGGCATCACTTTGAATGCAAACGTCCCCTAGGGTGTGGCAAATGTGGTTTTGAGCACATTCTCATCGGCAATTCTGATTTGATAAAACCCAGAGTAACCATTGCAGAAAGTATACATCTCATGACCACTTACCTTCTCAAGAATGAGGTCTTGAAAGGGTAGAGGATGATGGTCCCTCTTGGTGGCCGCATTGAGTTTCTTATAATCGATGCAGACCCGCCACTTGTCGTTTTTCTTTGGGGTGACTACCATTGGTGAAACCCATTTAGTATTGTGAACCAGAACAACAAACCCAACTTCTACAGGCCTCTACAACTCTGAGTGCAAAGTGTTGGTCTGTAGGGGCCCTAATCCCCTATACTTTAGCTTAGCATCCATGCTTTAGCTCTATCTTGTGTTCTATGGCAGTCACATGGCAAAGGTGGTGGCAGCTAGTTGCAAAGAGGTTAGGGAAACCTTTGATCATTTCTAGGAACTCATCTTTCTCACTCGGAGTGAGGTCTAGAGAAAGCATAGATTCAAGCTATTGAGGACTAGCTGTTACCTTTTTCGTGGGTGGCAGGGTCGGAGACACCCCCATCATGTAAACTTCTTCCTCTGAGAACTCCACCTTGTCTGAATCCTCCATTGACTTAGACACCAAGGATGAAAGAGTATCGCTATCTTGCTCCTCTTCTTCTTTGGGCTCAGTGGCACCTGGTTGCACCGGGATCTTTTCCATTGAAGCATCAAAAGACATGTGTCCCGTCTTCCAATAACTGACTTCATCACTCTTTCTCAACCATGGTCTCCTGAGTATGGCTGGGTAACTCTTGCCTGTAACCTCAATGTCCACTACATAGAAATTGATGGTGGTGGTCAACCCATTGATAGTGATGGGCAAATCCTCAATGACTCCCAGGGTGGCAAGTCGTTGACCATCTGCTACTTTGATTAGAGTGGAGGAACACCTCGTGCATTTCAAATTCAACTTCTTCATGATACGGGGCACCATGATATTACATGCAGCTCCCCCATCAACACACACACCTTTGACATGGCAATTATCTATGATGATGTCTATTGTATGCGGGTGTCGATCAACATCTTCAGAGAGAAGAAATCTCTTATACCTTTCCCTTTTTCTTGCTCCTCCTTGTTGAGAGCCCTTGTTGCAGCTCACGTCTCATCTTAGGGCTTAATGCTATTAGTTGAGGAAGCGTGATGCTCAAAGATCGCGACGAGCAAGGTCCTGAACGACCGAATAGTCTTCTTGCCCTAAGCTGATAGGGAAATCTGAGGCGACCACTTACTCCTGCAAGATCTTTTAGCCTTCTCTGTTGGTGGGTTTGTCATCTCAGCATCTGGGGGCTCTGAGAAGGACACCTTCTTCCTGGGGCGGCCCAGTCCATGGTTTGGAGAGGGGTCTGAGGTGGTATGACTTCCCTTCCTGAGGTTAAGGACCTCTACATCAGAATCCTCGGTGCTTGATTCACCTAGAAGATTCGCCCTTGGAATATTAGGACATTTGGTGCGATAATGACCCTTCTGGTAGCACTCATAGCACACAACATTGGCACATTCTCTTGGAGGCCGATTGGCTTGATTTTTGATGCCCACCATCTCAAGCCAAAGATCATTCAAGGCCTTGTCAAGGTCATTGACTCTGGGTTCTTTGGCAGGAGGGGCCGAGAGAGTAGAAAGGAGGGGGGCTCATGGGCGAGGCTGGGAAAATCTTCTAGGCGGAGGGTGAGGATATACATCTCATTGAGGGTAAGCATCTAAGGGAGGACCATACATTTCAGGTGGAGGTAGTGGATACATTCTTGATGGGGGGTGGGGGTACGCCCCTGAGTTGGACCTCCCAGGTTATGGTTGCAAGAATTGAGGGGGTTACGGAGGGACAACCATCTTCTTTGAAGCGGGGTCAGATTGAACTTTGTTAAACTTTTAAGCAATCTGTTGTTCTCGCACCATGGTCTCTAGGTTCTCCCATTTAAGCTTGAGGTGAAATTCATCACTTGCTCTTGCTACAGGGTAGCCCAGTACATGCTGAGTCATTCCAACTCAAAATCTGGCATTGTCCTCCTGCATGGCAACTAAACAATCTACCAGGATGGCCACTTGATCCACATATTGATGCACTGTCTCACCTTCTGACTGCTTTAGGTTTGGCACCTGCAGGTACACATTCTCCGGCTCCTCTTCTTTGCCGAAATACTCAATCTTAGTGGGCTGTCAACCTCGGCCAACTTTGGCGAATGTCCTCGGCCTGCTTCTCATACCACACTTGAGCCAAACCCTTTAGAAATGTGGGAAGAACCAACAACCATCTATCTTCAGTAAGAAAGTTGAGAGAAACACAACAGTGCTGGAAGGCCACAAGATACTCGTTTGGATTTTCTTCAACCCAACCAGAGAACACAAGAATGTTAGCCATGCTTGGAAAAGAGGAGGGGATCAAAGAATACAGTGGAGGAGGTAAGAAAATACAACATTATGTATTGACAATAAAGAGTGGAATTTTAGAATGGAACTGTGGGGATTAGACTTCTAGAAAGCAAATGTAAGCTGGAAACAGAGTATTAGGAGTGGTGCAATATTCCGCATGGGAAGAGTCGATGGCGAAGAAGAGTTTGTAAACAACTTTTATAGCTAACATCGTTGTGGAAGATTGGGTGTACGGGATCACATCAAGTTGTTCATCAAAGCAAAGAGAAAAGCCATTACCATGGTGAGAGATGCAAGGCTTGCACATCCAAATCCTCAAGCTCTTGTAGTCTCCATGAGATTTCTTCTAGCATGGTGAGGTTCGACATTTCTGTTCCTTTGAAGAGGTATCTTCTTTTGATTCATAGGATGGCTAATGAGTCCGTGATGCTATTCTGAGTTCTTGGAATATGCTTCACTTGAATCTCTTTAAAGTTTTGACAAAGCTAAGTAGCCTGTTGATGGTGGCTTGTTAAGGCTTCACTTCTCACTTTCCACTCACCGCTCACTTGTCGACATACCAGTTGCGAGTTGCCTCTCGTACCTCTAGCTGAGTGATTTGATGTTCTTTGGCTTTTTGCAAGCCAAAAATGAGTGCGGAGTATTTGGCTTGCTTACAAGTGTCTGCTGCCATGGGGCTACCATACAAAAACTTTTCTCCATCGGGTGAAGTCAAGGTCACTCCTACCCCCGTCGCTTTTGTCGAAGTTCTATAAGCACCATCAAAGTGTAAGACCCAAGCCGACGTCATATGAGCACCAAGACACATACATCCCAAGCCTCTTGATAATCTAGGATTGGGAGGATGAGTGGATGAGGGGATGCCAAAACCTCAGCAAGGCAATCTGCCCCAAACAAGCTCACAATTTTCTATTGAAAATTGACTTTGTGTCTAAATAATATTACCACATGAAGTTCATGATGCGGAACAAAAGGTTGATTAGGAACAAACAGGTTTTAAGGACGAGGAGATGCATGTTATTACATAAGAATTTAGAGAACCCTAGCTCCTTGGCGTAATCATAGTAATAGCTCCTTGGCTTTTCCTGGACCTTGACCTTTTTCTTGAACACTCTTTTCTTCTTGACCTTCAAAGGGATAGAGTTAGATGAACAACTAGATTCTGGCATTTTGTCAGCTGCTTGAGAGAATTCTCTAGAAGAGACTCACTTTTCACGCATCTTCTTCACCTAGGAATACCTTCTGATTTTGACCAGCCAGTCGGTGAAGAGCTCGAAGAACTGAACACTTCTCCTTTTTGCGGCACTAAGAAATTCCACCCCATCAAAAAGATACAGACACCAGAAGCTTTGTTGCCATAGAGGATGTAGGATGCAAACCAAGGAGGAGGTGGTGATGAGCATGAAGCATGAGGGAGGAGTGGATAGCGAGGTAGGAAAACACGGTACACATCTGTGTGCAGAGGTGGCAGCATGCGTGGGATCGGTGGCAGTGGCGCACAAGTGCAGGCGACAAGTGTAGGTGACGATGGCAGTGACAGTAGGCGTAGGTGGCACAGGCGTAGGGCAACACCTGATGGCAAGCATAGGTGGTGGTGGTGTAAGCAGTGACAATAGCAGAATCGATGACAACATGGCAAATGTGACACGGATGGCGAGGCACAAGACACGATGCCCGATGGCGACACACAGATGGCGAGGCATATGGTAGTGCAAATTGCGAGGCACACGGCAGCGCAAATGGAGAGAATGCGGGTGAGAGAGAGAGAGAGAGAGAGAGAGAGAGAGAGAGAGAGAGAGAGAGAGAGAGGTAAATTTTTCTAGAGAGAGGAGAGGAAGAGTAGAGAGAGAAATAGAGGGAGAAATAGAGATGGGGGAAAAGAGGAGCTAGAGGGAGGACTAGAGAGAGAGAAGATGAGAGGGAGAGGGGTGGGATGAGAAGAGAGGAGAGCATTTGCACAAGAGAACTACCAAGTTGTCGAAGGTGGCATGATCCTCATACGTGGAGATTCATATCTCAGCAACCACACCAATTCTATTAACTAGAAAAGAAATCAAGGCATGAGGATAGATGCTAGGCATGGCGATGCTTGAGGGCAATGGAGGAAAGGAAACGTGAGGGGAGAAGCATTAACATGGGTGGGGAAAAGGGATTAAGAGGGGTGGGAATGAAGAGGGAGACTATGGCACAAGGGGGAAGGGAGAGGGGGAAGAGGAGCATGTACATGATGGGAGGTGGAATGTAGAGATGGAGACATCAAGGGAAGAGAGTCATGCTTTATTTGAAAGGAAGGATGGGGGAAATCGAAGTACTAGCATGGTGGCTTTATAAGAATGAGCGTGTCACATTAAGGAATAGCCCCCTCCTTTTATAGCCAAGAGAGGGGGTCTCTCCCAATAAATGCATCCTTCCACATGCATGGTGTGTGTGGAGGAATCTCCCATGTGGGCTAGGTGGGTACACACTCTCAATGTGTGCGACAACCCTTTAACTCATTTTTCCACATAAATCAAACCCCATATCCCAAGTCTAAGATACTCCCTTGGTCTCTTCTCAATTTTATAATACATTCAAACATTTAGGAGGACAAGTGGAGGGTTGGCACAAGGAATCTTGCAACCTCATCCTACTTTCCCCATTATTTAACTTGCATTCTTGGTTTATCTACACCCCCCCCACATGGGCCTATCCTACATGGAGGGAATAATCCAATATAATATCCATCTCCACCTATTTTATATTACTTGTCCCATGGTCCTTGGGCCATTTCTCACTAAATGTAGGCATGGGACCACCTAGATGGAAGGATGGCACATGGAGGAACCATGCCACCTTAACATTTTATAATATTACTACCATGGATTATGTACAACACACCTGTGGGTCCTCTTATGTGGAAGGGTGGCACATGGTCATGCCCTGCCACCTCAACCCTGGGCCCTATATGCACCATATTTTATTATAATATTGCCACACATATAAGCACACACACATATTTTTGCATTTTACCTTGGTCAAATTTATCCATAACACCATCCACATAATCCTTGAAGTTAGGAACCCTTGTAAGAAGAAATTGTGCTCGAGAAGCTAATGTAGATTTTTTGAATGTGTCCATCAGATGAGGGAAAGTGAACGTTTATCCCACTCACAAACTCTCAGAGAACCTATTGAACATTGCATCAATGTCCTCATGTGTGTGCCATACCATCAAGAAGCCCAATTAAACTATCTTGAAAATGCCCCTTGCTACAAGAAGAGAAAGGTATGCAAACAAGTATCTGTTTTTGTTCTCAGACCCACAATTATCTAGTTGGAGTAGCAAGTTCTCTAGCAACTTTTGGTATTTTGGCTCAATAGTAGCACATCCATTAGAAGAGGGTGGGTTTTTGCGAGTAGCTGATGGCAACAAATTCCTACATGTGTCTACAGCACTCGCAATGGAAGTTGTCATGGCATCCGTGGAAGACTTAGTGTCACTCTCTGGTATACTCTCTAGATTTGCATTTGTGATCGTGGCATCTACAATTTCAGACACCAGGTCCCCTTGTGGAATTATGTGCAGCTTCAAAACTGTAATGGGAGTCCAAAGCGTTTCTTGAGCATAGAGCATTCAGAAGGCGAGCACGGATTCTTGGAATCCCATCAGTAGCAAGGTCTCTGAGGTCATGCATATCCATCCTCTCTAGGTTGCACAAACAAATTGAGAGCGATCCAATTGTCAGGTTGGGATCAAATGGCCATAAACCATTGAGGGTGAAGTGTCCATAATGACCTTGTCCATGCCCATGGGTAATCATTCCAATGAGTGAAACCTATAATTGCCATGCAAAATCGGTGTCCTTGGGCCTCACCCGAAGTCTTGGAATTGCCATCTTTTTTTGGTCCATCTTATCATGGATTATGCATACATACTTTTTTGGATCCATCTCAGAGTACCTACGCCATGCATAGTACAAGTTCCTATAACTTTGTTGCTGTATCATATGCATCTTTCTCTCCTCCATCAATGAATTGTGCTCATCTTGACTTTTTGTGGCTACCAATTGCTCCTTGGTCTGACTGCACAAGCTACATTTAGAGAATTCACTTGTCTTAGCAAGGGCTACATTTTTTAAGTCTGATTTTCAAATCTTGCCAAATGTGGATGTGGATAGGCTCTGATAACCACGTTGATTAAGCGAAGTGTTGACCGACACATAATGTCTATCTTCTTATAAACTTCAGGTATCACTTGCTGTGTCTCTCTAGAACCATCCTGCATGGTTCTACTCTTGTGAGGCATATGCATTGTGCTATTATCCAAAAGTGCTGAATGAGAGCCCTCCCCATATCTGTGTGCACCTTGCTCCTCCTCACAATCTTGACCGTGTTGAGCTATCCTAGCATGAAATCTTGCACATTTTGCTTAATGAAATGATATGCATATTTGTCTTTCTTGTCCCATTTTTCCTGTGCTCAAGCTATGGCAAGATCTACTATAGGTGTAGACATTGGTGATATAGGTGTAGATCCCATTGGTGATGCTACGGCAATAGGTGGAGTAGAGCTATTGCTAGCTAGAGTGTCCAATGGTCTAGACCCATCGATATGCTCCCATTTGTCTTGAGGTATAAGAATGGTCTCCATTCGGTATTTCCATGTGCCATAATTGGAGTTGTCTAGCTTAGCAAAGGCCTCTAGATTGAGGTTGCTAGTCGTAGACATGGTGCAAGAAATGTACTCAAAGTGTCTGTGAAATCACTGTGTCAATCAACTGCAACACACTAACTATATCAAATGAAATTTGAATTGTCAGTGAAGATAGAACTACAATATATAATCTAATCTATTACAAGGCTTGTTAACAAATGATGTGGGGAATAGCCAAGAGGCTTTACAAGACTTCAATAAAGTGCACAATGCCAAAAAATAGCCAAATAGGCTTTACAATGACGTCATGTGTGTGTAAAATCAACAAATGTGAAATCTACCCTCTGATCAATCGATCATTACCTCTAAACACTCCTAAGTCTACTCATTGAACTATGGAACGTCAGGTTTTAGGAAATATGATTATGTGAAACCTCATGTGAGTGAAGGGATTGACTCAGTAGGAACTATTTAGGAATTTTCGGGCATGGCTTTGATTGCCTTTTGTGGATTATCTTTTGTAAGGATGATCTAATCTACTCTGATATAGATCTAAACCAACCATAGAGAGATGAAAAAGTAGCAAATAATTCATTTTCTTTGTTCTTTTTAGGTGTTGGGTCAAATGCATCGATGTAGAGGCTGATGTGCATGAAGGAAGTGGACTTGTCACCGAGGCTCGAAAGTGTGTGATACTTGCACCAAAATGCATGAAGACTGTATTAGGTAATTTGGGAAAATCCCGATTCCCATCTTGGCAATATTTTGATAGATTGTAGCCTTCCTCCATGAAAAACTAGAGAAATAGGAGAAAGTGACTACATTATCATTCACAAAATCATGAAATTTTAACTATGTTCTCCCTTGATAATTGCATTGTAACACAAACCATGCAATATTGTGCTAAAAGACTTGAACATTTCATTGTGAAAACAAACATCATTAAATTCTCACTTTGTAGTATTTATGGGGAGAATCAAATTCTTCCATAATTGTTTGCATAGAGAATGGTTATGAAGTCATAGTTTTTAAAATAGCTTGGAATCTATGCAGTGAGAATTATCTCATGAACCTTTGTGGTGTTCATAAACACCTTTAATCATAGCTATTACATCCTAATCATGCAAAAAATGAACTATCCTAATGTAAAAAGCCTACATCCTAAATCAAAAAATAAACTATCCTAATAAATATGTACTATGTCAAAGTATATACTCAAGGGAAAGAATCCAACCCCTACCATTCCTTGATAATTCTATGCTAAGGAGAATGGTACTAGGTATATATTTGTTTAGTCTACAAACACAAGCCAAACGAATAGAATTTAATGAGTGAGAATCATCTCATGGACCTTGGTGGTGTTCATAAACACCTTAGTATCTCTTATCTTAATGATACCTATTCACATGAATCTTCTGTCATGTGATCACCCTCAATGGTGTCCATATCCCAAGAAGCCCTAAACTAAGTGGAGATATACAAGATTATAGTTGATGCAATGATATGAGGCAATGAAAAAGTGTTTAATATTCACAAAGTGTTAATATGAACTATGTATCATTGTGTTAACTATGTTGACACATTATGTAAACAAGAGGCACACGTGCCTAGAGCACTACCCTAAGAGGCTGAGTATAACTACTGTTGTTTCACTTTCAAAGGGCATTAAAAATAGAAAGTTTGTAGTAGCTAGAGCTTTGCCCCTAACGGGGCAGTGCTAACAAAAATAATACACAAAAGTTAAGACCCAAAGTCCACAACTTGTAAGAAAAAAATGAATTGGCTAGTATTGAATGTTCAAATGAGTATACATCATGTATCAAAAATCATAGATTGGAAGAAGCTCCTCTCCTGCACATATATCGTCTATGGTTTCAACACAAATGTATCCATATTCTGCAACATCTGCTCTCCTCATGGAGATGGACCAAGGTGGTAAATAAGGGGAAAATACATACCAAACATTTGGCTTTGAATTTGTATTTCTATAGCTTTTGATAAACCTGGCCACATTGCCATGCCGAACATTGCCAACAATGTACACCATATCCTCCATAGAAACATAAGGGTCCTCTTAGATAGAGTACTTCTTTAGCCTTGGTCTAACCTCACATAATTCTTTCCAATCTTGATACACATATTTGCCACCTCCGTAATGGAGAATAGTAGTCTCTCTCTTAATGAAATCATGCACAAATAAGCCATGGCTAGCGCCTGTAATAGTTGAATCGTGCACCTCAAAATCCACATTTTTAATATGAAAGACTTCCTTAATGGGGATAGGAAACTTTGGTGTTCCAAGTGGATCACATCCTGGTACGTACATACTTAGACAAGATTTTAAGGTATATCTGTCTGCATTGCAAATGACAACCCAATTAGCCCAAAAAACATTAATGTAACTTGAGACAAAATCAAATAAAATTTTGGCATATGTACCTTCATGGAAAATATGCATTTAGAAGTCTCTTTAGGAAGGCCATAAGTAGCAATGTGCTTCTTGATATAGCAACCTTTGTACCCTAGTCCTATAGCCATATGAGAAGCTTGCATATCACTCATACTATCGATGGGTGGAGTAGTCCTTAGCATATTTATTTGTGACATGTTCACTTGAGGAAAGAATTCACCACCATTGTGACTTGGCATATGGAATGCGCCCTCTAATTCTCTCTTATCACATCTAACCCTCGACCTTAGTTGGTCTGCAAGAGGAGCTTTCCTGTATTATATTCAGTTATTGACCATTGATGATTTTGATCAGTCCATTCTTCAAGAACTTCTTGGATGAGGTTGAAGTCTTTATGGCCCTCCACCATCGATAATTGCCCATACCGATTACTCTCAATCATGATGCACACATCATTGGCCTCTTCAAGATGTAGCAAGTAAGGCATCAACTCACCTAGTAGAATGTTATCTTCATTGTCTTGCACATTAAATGTAAGAGGAAATATGCAATTTGATAGAGGATTGATACAAGCCTTGTATTGAGAGTCATCAATAAGTATTGTCCTCCTAGCATCACATCCAAACGCCTTCGATATTTTTGCTAAGGGTTTGAACATAGCCTCAAAACCAACCTTGTCGAGCCTATTTATCCTCCTCTTACTATAAGAGTAACATCCGTGTTAAGCCCATATCACGAAGAAAGGGAGGTTTTCCTTTGCATAGATTTGAAGATTTTCCACCATTTCAATGAGATTAAGTCAAATATGCATAGCATTCTTTCAAAATTTATGACACTCTAATTATTCTCACTTAAGAGAGAGTGGCACTAGTGCCATTCTCATGATTCTCTCTATGAAAAATGGCAATTCAACTATTCCTCCAAGAGAGTACATTAAGAATGGCACTAGTATGACACTCTGTTTTGTGAAATAATGGCACTAGATCCAATCTCCGACACTCTCTTTTGTGAAATAATGGCACTAGATCCAATCTCCAAAATAACTTGTAACTTGAATTGAAAAATATACTTGCAAATTTCATGAACAAATATAGCAATAAAAAGGTAAGAATACTTGCATCAAAGTTTTGGCGATTTGCATGACCTTTCACAAGTCCTGGGGCTAGCTTATTTGGTTGCCCAAATGCAGTCCATTGGGACCTTAAATGCTATAAGATGTCAATGTATGGCTGGTTCTTTAGAACTGTTTGAGCCTCCATGTTAGCCATCGATGATATCTTGTAGCTCACACCCACTGGAGCATTGACAACAATGCATAACTTCCTCCTTGTATAGAAGCTCTTCCTTGCAGCAGCAAACACTTCTCCTTGTGATGCACTTTTTGTGAACAATTTTGCTACAAGTATTGAGTGATGGCTTGCAAGAATCCAATAATTATATTCCGAATCTTTCTTTTTGTACCTCATCCTTGCGCATTGGAGTGTTTGAGTGCACGTGGAATGGCATGAGATATGTGCATGTTGCCGGGTGTTTTGACATAGTAGCAAATTTGTGGACCAATTCATTGACATAGGAAAGAGTTAAGGTTCTGTACACATATTGACTTGGTGCTTTATGGCAATTCATAACCAGAACCGACACCTTGTACTCAAGCCCAAACGGGAAATACTTTGCATAATCCATAAATCTTGACAAGCTAGTATCCTTCTCAAAATTTTCAATTTTCTTTTGAATTGCTTTATAATCAATATTTTTCATTGCTTTCTTGTGTGGCACTATTCTATCTTCTATTCTAGACACATTTGGCTTGTCCTCAAGAGTGCTTGTATCCCTAGTCATCTCTTTGTCAATTCTAGTTGTGCTGAACACCTTCTCTTTAGCCTTTTTAGTGCTAGATAGTGGACTTGACTCTTTCTTCTCAACTTTATCTTTGCCTTTTTCTTCAAATCTCTTGAGTTTCTTTGATCTCTTATTACTCATGGCATTATCTTCCTTTAAAGTCTTTAACATTGTAGAAAAGGCATCCAAGATTTGAGTGTTGTTTAAATTTTCATGGTCAATGGTCCACCCCTTGGATTCCATTGAATCATCCATATTGGATATCATCTTGGCATTTTCATAGCAAGTGGGATCCAAAAGGTACATCGTAGAACCACCGCGATGAACCTCAAGACAATCTGTATCTTGGACTTTAGCTTCCACTATCTCTTTAACCTCCCCCACATCTTCAAATGAAGTTTCTAGGAGATTAACAAAACAATGAATCTTCTTAAGCCATTGCAGTTCACTACTGAATATGTCCAAGTACCATCCCTTTCTAGCAGAAATTCCATCAAAAGTTATCATCTCTGAAACCTTTCTCTTTCCTTTAGCCATTCTTGCCTGTGCAATTAGATAGAATTATATTTAAAGGAAGTGAAAATCACATCATTTTGGAATGAGAGTGCCAAACTAATTGGTGCCATCCAGATGAGATAAAATAACAAGGAGGTACTTAAACAATTATATCAATCTCTTATATGAGAGAACAAGATTCAATGCTTGAATGTGGTGAAAAATAGGGGCGTGGATCACAATAATGTATGCAACTCTAAATTAACTTGTGCAAAGATGGTAAGGTACTAACTAGACATGGTTATATTCTTGTGGATAGTGGTAGAACCCATAGCTTTGTAAATTCCATGTTTCTCTACTCATTGAACCTACCTGTGGCTAATATCCCTCATAGTCTGAAGGATGGAGTGGCTAAAGGGAAGTTTAGCATGGCACTCATGCCAATCTAGTTAACACTGACATAGAATGAGAGTCACAAACTAATTCAGATTTTGGAGAATGGTAAGATATTGGTACTAGTTCCATTATGTACAAACTCACATGGAGAATGGAATCAAGGTGGCAAACTAATTCAAATTGTGGAGACTAGTACTAGTGCCATTTTGATAGATAATGGTACTTGTGCCATTCTTAATCCGTAAGAGTTTGTGGATGGCTCCCTCCTACTAGCCTGAAGGTTGAAGTAGCTAAAGGAATGTTTAGCATGGCACTAATGCCAATCTAGCTATGTTCAAAGCACAAATGAGATTGGCACCAGTGCCATTTTGATAGAGAATGGCACTTGTGCCATTCTTAATCCATGAGAGTTTGTGAATGGCTCCCTCATAGCCTCAAGGTTGAAGTAGCTAAAGGGATGTTTAGCATGGCACTACTACCAATCTAGTTAGCATGGATGATTTCTCTAAAATCTAACCTTCAATGGGCACTGATGTGACCCTCTTTGTGATGATTGTCACAAATCAGATTGGCCCCAGTGCCATTCTCATTGAGAATGCCACATGTGCCATTCTTAATCCATGAGAGTTTGTGGATGGCTCTCTCATAGCCTGAAGGTTTAAGTAGCTAAAGGGATGTTTGGCATGGCACTACTGCCAATCTAGTGAACATGGAGATTTCTCTAAAATCTAACCTTCAGTGGGTATTGATGTGACCCTCTTTGTGACTGTCACAAATGAGATTAGCACCAATGCGATTCTATAGAGAATGGTAGCTATGCCATTCGTAATCCATGAGAGTTTGTGGATGGCTCCCTCATAGCTTGATAGTTGAAGTAGCTAAAGGGATGTTTGGCATCGCACTGCTACCAATCTAGTTAACATTGACATAGACATAGACATAGAATGATAGTGGCAAACTAATTTAGACTGTGAAGATTGGCACCAGTTCCATTCTCCAAAAACTCTCATGGATTAGGATGGCTCCTAGGATATAGGGTGAAATAATTCCTATGCATCCCATTATCAAAGCTCAAGGTTTAGTAGTTATAAATCCTAAAACAAAAGACTCAAATACTCATAAAATAACAAGGAGTTCTTTAAGCAATTATTTCAATCTCTTATATGAGAGAACAAAATTCTATGTTTGAATGTGGTGAAAAATGAGGGTGTGGTTTACAATAATGTATGCAAGTCTAAATTAACTTGTGCACATATGGGAAGGTACTAAGTAGAGATGGCTATATTCTTGTGGATAGTGGTAGCACCCATAGCTTTGTAAATTCCATGTTTGTCTAGACACTCATTGAATCTACCTGTGGCTGATCTCCCTCATAGTCTGAAGGATGGAGTGGCTAAAGGGATGTTTAGCATGGAACTCATGCCAATCTAGTTAACATTGACATAGAATGAGAGTGACAAACTAATTCAGTTTGTGGAGAATGGTAAGAGATTGGCACCAGCTCCATTTTGTACAAACTCACATGGAGAATGGAATGAGAGTGACAAACTAATTTAGATTGTGCAGATTGGCACCAGTGCCATTTTGATAGAGCATGGCACATGTGCCATTCTTAATCCATGAGAGTTTGTGGATGGCTTCCTCATAGCCTGAAGGTTGAAGTAGCTATAGTGATGTTTGGCATGGAATTGTTGCCAATCTAGTTAACATGGACATTTCTCTAAAATCTAACCTTCAGTAGGTATTGAGGTGACCCTCTTTCTGACTATCACAAATGAGATTGGCACTAGTGCCATTCTGATAGAGAATGGCACTTGTACCATTCTTAATCCATGAGAGTTATTGGATGGCTCCCTCATAGCCTAAAGGTTGAAGTAGCTAAAGTAATGTTTAGCATGGCATTGCTCCCAATCTAGTTAACATGAAGATTTCTCTAAAATCTAACCTTAGAGGGGCAATGATGTGACCCTCTTTGTGATGACTGTCACAAATGAGATTGGCACCAGTGCCATTCTAATAGAGAATGGCACCTGTGCGTTTCTTAATCCATGAGAGTTTGTGGATGGCTCCCTCATAACCTGAAGGTTGAAGTAGCTAAAGGGATGTTTAGCATGGCACTGCTGGTGGAAATCTAGTTAACCTGGACATTTCTCTAAAATCTAACCTTCAGTGGGCACTAATGTGACCCTCTTTGTGATGACTATCACAAATGAGATTGGCACTAGTGCCATTCTAATAGAGAATGGCACCTGTGCCATTCCTAATCCATGTTAACATGGAGATTTCTCTAAAATCTAACCTTCAAGGGGCATTGATGTGACCCTCTTTGTGATGACTATCACAAATGAGATTGGCACTTGTGCCATTCTAATAGAGAATGGCACCTATGCGATTCTTAATCCATGAGAGTTTGTGGATGGCTCCCTCATAGCCTGAAGGTTGAAGTAGCTAAAGGGATGTTTGGCATGGCACTGCTGGGGCCACAATCTAGTCAACATGGAGATTTCAGTGGGCACTAATGTGATTCTCTTTGTGATGACTATCACAAATGAGATTGGCACTAGTGCTATTCTAATAGAGAATGGCACCTATGCCATTCCTAATCCATGAGAGTTTGTGGATGGTCGTCATACCCTGAAGGTTGAAGTAGCTAAAGGAATGTTTAGCATGGCACTACTCCCAATCTAGTTAACATGGAGATTTCTCTAAAATCCAACTTTCAAGGGGCACTGATGTGACCCTCTTTGTGATGACTGTCACAAATGAGATTGGCACCAGTGCCATTCTAATAGAGAATGACACCTGTGCGATTCTTAATCCATGAGAGTTTGTGGATGGCTCCCTCATAGCCTGAAGGTTGAAGTAGCTAAAGGGATGTTTGGCATGGCACTGCTAGGGCCACAATCTAGTTAACATGGAGATTTCTCTTAAATCTAACCTTCAGTGGGCACTGATGTGGTCCTCCTTGAGATGAATGTCACAAATGGGATTGGTAATACTGTCATTCTAGTGAGTTTGGCGCTAGTGCCATTCTGATAGAGAATGGCACATGTGCCATTCTTAATCCATGAGAGTTTGTGGATGGCTCCCTCAAAGCCTGAAGGTTCAAGTAGCTAAAGGGATGTTTACCATGGCACTGTTACCAATCTAGTTAACATGGAGATTTCACTAAAATCTAACTTCCGTGGGCACTGATGTGACCCTCATTGTGACTTTCACAAATGAGATTGGCACCACTGCCATTCTCATAGAGAATGACACCTGTGCCATTCTTAATCCATGAGAGTTTGTGGCTGATCTCCATCATAGGCTGAAGATTGAAGTAGATAAAGGGATGTTTAGCATGGCACTCTTGCCAATCTAGTTAACATGGAGATTTCTCTAAAGTCTAACCTTCAGTCGTCACTGATGTGATCCTCTTTATGATGATTGTCACAAATGAGATTGGCACCAGTGCCACTCTCATTGAGAATGGCACTTGTGCCATTATTAATCCACGAGAGTTTGTGGATGGCTCCCTCATAGCCTAAAGGTTGAAGTAGCTAAAGGGATGTATAGCATGGCATTGATGCTACCAATCTAGTTAACATGGAGATTTCTCTAAAATCTAACCTTCAGTGGGCACTGATGTGACCCTCTTTGTGATGACTATCACAATGAGATTGGCACCAGTGAAATTCTAATAGAGAATGACACCTGTGCAATTATAAATCCATGAGAGTTTGTGGATAAATCCCTCATAACCTGAAGGTTGAAGTAGCTAAAGGGATGTATAGCATGACATTGCTACCAATCTAGTTAACATGGAGATTTCTCTAAAATCTAACCTTCAGTGGGCACTGATGTGACCCTCTTTGTGATGACTATCACAATGAGATTGGCACCAATGCCATTCTAATAGAGAATGACACATGTGCAATTATAAATCCGTGAGAGTTTGTGGATAAATCCCTCATAACTTGAAGGTTGAAGTAGCTAAAGGGATGTATAGCATGACATTGTTGCCAATCTAGTTAACATGGAGATTTATCTAAAATCTAACCTTTAGCGGGCACTGATGTGATCCTCTTTTTGATGACTATCACAAATGATATTAGCACCATTGCAATTCTCATAGAGTATCACACCTATGCCATTTCGAATCCATGAGATTTTGTGGATGGGTTCCTCATAGCCTGAAGGTTGAAGTAGCTAAAGGGATGTTTGGCATGGCACTACTACCAATCTACTATAGCATGGAGATTTCTCTAAAATCTATCCTTCAATAGGTACTGATGTGATCCTCTTTGAGATGACTATCACAAATGAGATTGGCACAAGTGCCATTCTGATAGAGAATGGCACCTGTGCCATTTTTAATCCATGAGAGTTTGTGGATGGCTGAAGGTTGAAGTAGCTAAAGGGATGTTTAGCATGGCAGTGCTGCCAATCTATTTAACATGGAGAGTTCTCTAAAATCTAACCTTTAGTGGGAAGTGATGTGATCCTCTTTGTGATGGCTGTCACAAATGAGATTGGCACCAATGCCATTCTCATCAAGAATGGCACTTGTGCCATTCTTAATCCATGAGAGTTTGTGGATGGTCCCTCATAGCTTGAAGGTTGAAGCAGGTAAAGGGATGTTTAGCATGGCATTGCTACCAATCTAGTTAACATGGAGAATTCTCTAAAATCTAACCTTAAGTGGGTACTGATGTGACCCTCTTTGTGACTGTCATACATGAGATTGGCACCATGCCATTTTGATAGAGAATGGCACCTGTGCCATTGTTAATCCATGAGAGTTTGTGGATGGTTCTTTCATAGCCTAAAGGTTGTAGTCGCTAAAGGGATGTTTAGCATGGCACTACTACCAATCTAGTTATGTTCAAAGCACCAATGGGATTGGCACCACTGCCATTCTCATTGAGAATGGGACCTCTGCCATTCTTAATCCATGAGAGTTTGTGGATGGCTCCATCATAGCCCCAAGGTAGAAGTAGCTAAAGGGATGTTTGGCATGGCACTGCTTCCAATCTAGTTAACAAGAAGATTTCACTATGCACTCCCTTGGGCACCAACTCAATATGTAATATGTTACTACCCTCGTCCAAAATCCAGAGTATGGGACTGCATTATTTTTCTCTGCATTGGACAGTACTCTGCTGGCATAGTAGACTAGTCAGAACCATTTTTGAACCTTTTGCTACATTAAAATTGTGCCTACAACTACTTCTGATGCATCGACAAAAACATGGAATGGTATGAAACAATTGGAGGGTTGCACAATAGGTGAAATGGCGAGCATTTTCTTCAAAATACTAAATCCTTCCTTTGACTTTTTCCCAAACAAAGGGTACATTATCTTTAGTGAGCTCAATCAAAGGTTTTCATATGTGGGACGGATATCTCAAGAATCAGTTGTGCCATTTTATCTAACCAATGAACCTGGATAACTACTTGACATTTTTAGGAGGGGAAACTTTATGAACTACTGATACCTTCCTTGAGTCTATCGTAATACCTTCTTTTGAGATGATATTTCCCAAGTGCACTCCTCCGTTGACTGCAAAAGCACACTTAGTAGGGTTTGTTGAGATATTGAGCTCCACTCGTGATATGCCAGGGTGACCGTTGTGCATTTATGTCACCAACTTGTTAGCTACAGATGCGGTTGGTACACCGCCCACGAATAATAGCTGGATGACAGCTATCCTTATCTACTCTAGTTCGTGGCTCTGTTAGTATGCCACCTTAGTTGAGTTTGGTTTGAGACCCACATATAGGGTTCTTCTTTTTCTTTGTACTAGAGTTCTTTTGGCTTACACAACTAAGAAGAGGAAAACTGTTTTCAGCCTCCACTTGTGTGTGTATTCCCCCATTGTATATGTGAGAAAGCCGCAAGTGAGACTCCTTCCCTCTCTCCCACTATCTTCACAGGGTTAAGACTTAGTTGGGACATCCTGCATTTCGAAGCATAGTTGGAGATGGTGGAGATGTTTAGACTTTCTTCCAAATACTGAAAAGTCATCCAAGAAAACTCTCATGAATTCAGTCAGATATGGTCGAAAGACATCTTGGATCCAATTTTGAAATGTTGGAGGGCAATTCTTGAGACCATAACCCATGACATTACTGGCAAAGGCTGCCCATTCGGTGATGAAAGATGTCTTGTCTTTGTCTTCTGGTGCCATTCGAATCTGTTTGTAACCACTGAACCCGTCAAGGAAGCTATAGATCTCATGGCTAGCTACTGCATCAAGCATAGTGAAGCAAAATGGTAGTGGGAATGGATCAGTAATTGCCCGGGGGATTCACTCTTCATTAAAGGGGGGCGTCACCTGCGTGCATGAACTTCAAGAAAACCCCCTATTTAAGATCCATGTAGGATGATAAAACACCCCTATTTAAGCTTATAAGATACCACCAAAATTCTATTATGTCCCCCCCTTTCCTTTTCCATGTAGGATGATAAATCCCCCGGGAGTAATTGTAGATGCATTGAGCTTTCTATAGTCATGTTCACAGATTGGCTAACCATATGCCATGCTAGTAAGCGATGTAATTAGTCCGTAGGGCCAGGATTGTGTCTTGTAGCTAGATGGGCTCAAGAGGATGGTAAAAGAATGAGAAGGGAGAGTGGTATAAAGAGATTAGCATTGGCCCTCCCTTCAAAAGCTGACTTGTATAAAAGGCCAAACGGTTGACTTTGGTCTTCATTGTTGTTTGCACAAGTTTGAATACAAGCTCCCTCTTCTCTTCCAAGAGAGTGTTTTGGGTGTTATCTTGTTTCCATTGTAGTGCCCTTGTGTTTGCTACTCCATCCCCCTTCACTCTCCTCTTCCCTTCTCCCTCTCCTTCTCCCTCCCTTCTCCCCTCTCTTCTCCCCGATTCCCCTTCCCTCTTTCTCACATAGAAACACATTGCAACAATCTGGAGGCCTGCTTGAGTGACACTTGCGGATGGCTCGTGCCTTGCATTACTCTCACAAGGAGTGGCTTGGCATGGAGGCTCCATCGGCATCTCTTCAACATCCCCACGACATGTTAGTCACCACCGAGACCCACACAGTTTTGGTGCCACTACCGAGGAATGGAGGTATGCTTTTGCATTGCATTTGTCTTCCTTCATTTACCCATTACACAAGGCTTCAAGCTTAACTTGGAGCTTTGTTGGTGGAGTTGTAGGAGAAGAAAGAGTGAAGAAGTGAGAGGTTTGGATGAAAAAGTTAAAGAAAGCTGTCATTTTCTATTGGAAAGTCATTTTGGATCATTTGAAGCTTGTTTTTCATGTTTTTTAGTGTTTTGCGTTGATAGGAATCTAGTGATTGTAGGGGTGTTGTATAAACAAGGCATTGATCAATTGGTCAGAAGATGCATACCTACCCATGAACAAAGGTTGTCCTAACTGAGGCTCATGAGGGGGTAGCAAGGGGTCAATTCGTAGGAGAGATAACAAGAAGAAAAATTATGCAAGCTGGCGTATGGTGGCCAACAGCAGTCAAAGATGCACATCAATACACCAAGGAATGCTTACCATGCCAAAGGGATGGCAGACCCATGGATGTTGCTAGGATGCCACACCAACCGATCCTACCACTAGAAACGTTTCAGAAATGGGGCGTCGACTTTATTGGTCCAATCAAACCTCTAGCAAAGTACACACAAAACCATTCTATATTGATTGCAACTAACTATTGGATGAAGTAGGTCGAAGACATTTCTCTCAGAGATAACAAGGCGAGTAGTGTGGCAAAATTTCTATCTAAAAACATTATTACAAGATTTGGAGTTCCAATCAAAATTGTTTCAGATCAAGGCACACATTTCATAAACAAGATAATCCGAAAGCTTACAAAACTTCACATGATTATTCACAAGAAATCTACGATGTACTACCCTCAAAAAAATGGCTAGGCAGAGAGATCTAACAAGATTATGCAGAAGATTTAAAGAAGAAGTATTTCAAAAAATTTGACAAACTAGGACTAAATGCTTGACTACGTGCTATGGGCCTTCTGCACAGCATTCAAAGTCACCATTGGGATGATGCCATTCAGACTAGTTTATGGGAAGCTATTGCAACAATGGGGTTTATTCTTGGGAGCCTCAGAATTGCTATAAAAATCATATTATCTCTAGAAGATTAACTACATTACTGCATTGAGCGATTTCTCGAGTTGGATGAGGACAAGATATAGAGCCCTGCTATTTTGAGGCCATTTAGAAAAGAAAAGCCTAGGTCAACTGGAATATTAAGTTTAAAATATTCCAAAAGGATGATGTGGTACTAATGTACAACTCTAAACTGGGACTACGACCAAAAAAGTTCAAACTAAGGTACGACGGTCCTTTTAGAATCACTAAAGTGATGCCTCAAGGTACGTTCCTTCTATCCGATCTACACAACAACCCACTAGGCAAACCAATAAATGGTTTTCGATTGAAACCATATGCTGGACCTAATCCAATCACAATGCCATCAATATAGTGCAATCCCACAGCTTTGAGATAGTGGAGATCAACATGTTTGAAGTATATTGGCATCCTAGAATCGAGCTCACCCTACAGATGCTCAATGAGGCAATTTAACTAGCTCACGCGGTCAGTGGACCAGTTTGACAAAGTTCCTCCCAGGAACACCAGCAACAATACCTAATCAATCTCAACAATGACATGGCGTATAGTAAAAGTGATGGTTCACCCAATCACAACATTAGGACCTCTTCTGATTACCCCTTTCAACAGTTTGACTAGCTGATGATGAGTCGACGATCTGGTGTGACCACACACCAAGTATCGACATTTTTACATAAGCAATTCTATAGTCAATGCAGATGGAGTATTATAGCACCACCAACATCAAGCTCGACAAGAAATGAGGGTGATCCTACAACAAATAGAATGAAAGGTCCACCACAGTTCTGATTGCAGCACAGTTGTGCAACGAGGTTCTTGCAGAAAGACATCTGCTTGACGTGGCCCCAATTACTACGTAGTCCAACCAGCTACATAACAACGACCAGTGGTCTGACCATCTTCGCCGACCAAACTCGAGTTTGACCATCTTCGCCCACCCAAACTCGACCACCTTTGCCCACCCACAAACTCAAGTCCGCCGACCATCTTCGCACACTCAAACTCTAGTCCGAGTAGTTCTTACATACTCGAACATGGTCTGATTAGCTTTTGACCACCTGATGGGCTAACCTCATCATCCGACTTCCTTCTCACCAAAATTGACGCTCGACCACCTTCTACCACGTCGATGCTCATCATTACAACTACAAGTGCTCTGTTTGACCATACTCCACAGCTCACCAAATCTCATCAACATCGCTCTATCATCATTCGAATACACATGCGATGCCTCCTATTGACCAACAAACAAATTTGAAACATTACACCGGACCAGAGATCAGCCAGTTCACTCATGCCAAATTTAGTTTCACACAGCTATCACAACAGGGAGATATTGTTTCCTTTTCATGCATGGACAATACCTTCGTCCACAGTTTGTTGTCCATAGTCCGAGCTCTCACAAGCCTACTCCCACAACTCCTCTCCTCACTACCGGCAACACCAATAGCACCATGGGATGCAAGTGCATGGCAAAGAAGAGTTCTAAAACCATCCCAACCCAAGCCAGTGCACCAAAGAAGGGGGAGGTTGCAACTGTTCTAGTTGTCAATGATTCAATGGAAAGCAAAATAGAGGATGATATGCCACCAGTCACCAAGAAGAAATTCATGCAAAGCACAGGGAAAACTTATGTGACAACATCACTGGAAAATGTTCCACACTAGCTTCAATCTCAAACGACATGGAGAATGGCTCACATCCGTCAGATTGATGGACTATGCAACACTTCTTGGAAAAGCTACCTGGGCACCCTGGAACAATATGAAAAATTCCAATGAATAGGTGGCATGCTTGCGCCCGGTGTCATGGTGAATCTAGGTATCATCTCTCAGATTTTCAAGTTACCTCTGGTCAATGAGGAAGATATGGTGAAGGAGGTCGAGGCAGATATGCTTTGGGAATTCGAAGAACCTAAATCTGCAAAAAAATACTTCTTATTGTACAACGTAGAAGACCTGGTTCGTCAACAATAGCTAGAATGGTATCTCAAGCAAATGCAGCTATTCGTAAGATGGATATAATGTCTTGGGAGAGCTATGCCATTATCCGAGCCGTAGAGAAAGGCTCACAAATTTCATGGGCCAATATCCTCTATAAAAGGTTGATGGCCGTGGTGACCAAGAAGGAGTTACCTGCCTCCAACCAACACTCCAAGATCGGGCTGTTTATTTCAGCTCTCTTTGAATTCCATCGGCAGTCCTCAATGTGAATCAAGGAAATTCTGAATGGAGAGGCGCACTCCAAGAGCAAACAGGATGTAGACAAAGAGGCCAAGAAATGGGAGATAGTGAAAGACCTCAAGGTCGCCACATATAGCCCCAAACAAGCACGTTAGATAATCTTCAACAGACCTTTGGTAGAGTCCTTGTGAGAACTACCGCTTGGAGGAAAAGACCTCTTGACAGAAACACCAAGCACCAAGAAAGACAAACGGATCAGAGTTAATATGAAGAAATCTGCAGTAACCAGCCTTCATGCCAAATTTTCCAATGCCCAGACGCTTGGTGAAACCCCCATAGCCCTAGCCCAGCCTTTAGTCTTGACACCTACAATCGATACTAGCTTACTAGGCACAATGTTTAGAACATAGCTTGAATATGCAATGGCAATTGTCCACAAATTCCATGAGCAAAAGAACAACATCCATGAAAAATTCCTCATGCAGACGTAGAATGCCGACAAGGAAGAGAAACAACAATTGTTATCCCGCATTGCAGAATTAGAAAAGTAGGGTGATCAGTTGGCCAAGCTACAAGAGCAGATAACGACACAAACAAAAGCCCATGAAGAGGCGATGGTAGCCAAGTAGGCCCAAGTGCAACAATTCAAAAGTCAAGTGACAATGCAACAACAATGCCTCCCAACACTCATAAGATGGCTTGCCAAAATGAAATCCAAGTTTTTTTAGCAATTTAAAAGGCTCACAAGTGATTACATGCACATTCAGGTGGAGAACACACTACTGAAGAACAAGGTCAAGGCAACGGAGCTGAATGATATGAGGGTCTAGCTGTTGGAGACTTCACAAGAACTGTGGGCCACCATCAAAAGAAGAATGATGATTATTGCTAAGAGAGGCACTATGCATATGAAAAAAGGGAGCTCATTTCGGGGCCTTTTAGGGTTTAGAAAAATAGGCTCTTGACCAATCAGAAGAGGGCCATTGCAATGTTCTAAAATGCCAAAAACCATGTAAAAATATAAAATATATCATATTCAAAATCTTTTCTTTATTATGTCTGACATATGTGATCTTCAAAAGATGAATTTATGTGTAGAATTTAATGATTCTAACATCGCCAACGTGTCCGGAGCTTGACCGAAGCGGGCCAAAATCCCCAAATCGACTCTGGAGACACCAAAAACCGACGCCTGCAGGCCCAAAAAAGGGTAAAAATGCTTAGAATGGGGGACAATGCCATCTGGTCAAATTGCGTTTTAGAGCAAATCCCCCAGTTCGAGAATTTTTGCCCTTTTTTGGCCCTCCGAGAGTCAGTTTTCGGTGTCTCCAAAGTTGATTTGGGGGTTTTGGCCCGCTCCGGACGTGCCGGCAATGTCAGAATTATCAAATTTTGCATAGAAAATCAAGGATATTAAATATGCATCTAATGTGAAGCTTGAGTACTAGACTGACATTTTTACAATAAGTATCCGTATTTTATGGCATTTTCTGTATTTTGAGTGCAACAAAAATAAGTAAATAGTGAAATTATTAGAGGGCCCCAAAATGAGTTCCCTTCTTTCCTAATGAGGAGTTCTCCTCGGCTACCTACACACGGTATCATGGCCTCACAAATAACTAAACTAAAAGCAACAATCTTACTACTACAGACTTAGAGACACTACAACAGATTGGTCCTATTGATTCAGACAAGATAGAAGTGTTAGCTTCTTATGAAGGAGAATATGCACATCAACATGTTCATGGCAGAGCAACAACACACTATAGATACAATGCACAACCCAGACACCATCGCCGATTTGAGAGATGCTTCACCACCAACTCAAGGGAAAAAGATTCAGAATGATACAGAGGGTCCTATAGATAACAAACTTGAGGACAAGGAAACCTTGGATGGGGGAGTCGAAGAAACCAATTCAGTGGACCAAAGCATGGAAACAGAACAACAGTCCACCAGGAGTGCCAGGTGTAGGATATAACCCAGCTCCAAGTGGAACACACTTTTGTAATTAACATAAGTAATAGTAGTAGTGGGGGAAACAACCATATGGGTAGTTATAGCTATTTAGACTGTTATAATCAGTTACAAAACATAGTCATGGTAATATGATAAGGATTAGACTGAAGTGTAATAGCCTTCTCTCTTCACTAGTTGAATATTATGAGGAGAAGAGCAAGTTGTACTGTTGATTGTTGGAAGAAGAAAGCTTTTTGCTCCTATCTTTCTCTGTTGTATCAACTGTTACCTTAAATGATACATTTTTGAGTTAATACACAGTCCAACTTTTGTACAACTATCTTCTGTTTTTTGCATTGTTGTGTTGCCTTGCATAGTTGATATATCTTTTTGTTCAGGGTAAGTTTAGCCTATAACATCCTTCAACAAATAAAATGCAACCTAGAGGAGGGGATTTGGCTTGCATTTGATCAGATTGGGTATGAATTCTTTGTGAACTCTCCTGTTAAGGGGAAAAGGGGGCATAGTTATTCTCACCAAGAAAAAGTTAGGGGTGCTGAGCTGTTTGCAGATCCTTTGGGATTTCTTGCTGTGGAAGTTCTTGGGTTTTGGTTTAGTATCGTGAGTGTCTGTGCCAAATGAGACTCAAAGTAGAGGTGATTAATGGAGAGATTTGAATTTGAAAATTGAGGGTGATAGGTGGATCTTGGGTTGGGATAGGAATGTGATTGAGGTTTCTTCTAATAGATCTCACTTTGATAGATGCTTTTTTAGACATGAGGCCAAGGCATGGGAAGAGTAATGTATTGAGAGGGGGTTGATAGATGCTATAGAATTAGATGAGGAAGGGGTATTATTAAAGGAATAGGAGAAGGGTCCTAATTCTCGAGCAACTAAGATTGATAGATTCTCATTCTCTAAAGAAGGCTAGTGGTTACCATCTCCCATGGGGGGTCAATTTTTATTGAATTTTGATCTTTTGGATCATATACCCATTGGTTGGTTATTTCCACTTCTCGGTGTTATTTAGATCTCTTGATATCCCCTATAAGTTCAACAAGAGGTTGCTAGCTAGGAGAGGGTTTAGGGAGGTTGTCTACACTGTATGGTAGACACGGTGAATTAAATTTTGGATCCCTGCTACATGTGGATGTGGCCATTCGTGCAGTAATGCAAGTCTATTAATGTTAGGAGAAACAAATTCATGGTGACAAGTTGTCTCTTAATCTCTTACCTAGTATGATAGGGCTAAGAAGGCTCGGCTTCAGAGCCAAATCCTATGGCTGTCTCTTGGGGATTGTCCCTCAAAATTCCTTTTTCAAGCTGTTAAATGGAAGCATCAAATAGAGATAGTGGATAAAGTAGAAGAAAAGGATGGAATTTTGGCACATTCACAAGTGTTCAGGTAGAAATTTCCTACTATTGTGGGCCAACCAAGAATGGTGGATTAGCAATGGAACAAACTCTTGGAAGAGGTGCTAGTTGGGGTTTCCTAAAGGGTCTCTTCGGCCGAAAGGGCAGGTCTAAAGAGTGGGTTTTCTAAGCACGAATAGTGGGATGCACTAGATGTTTTTGATTTTGATAAGGCCCCTGGCTCTAATAGTCTTCCACCAGTAGAGTTCAATTTGGATTTTTGACAACTAATTAAGAGTGATTATACTGAGATGGTAAATGTTGCAATGCAGAGGGGGTTTTCATCCCTTGATGTTAATGTGGGCCTGGTTAAACTATTCCCTGAGAGGTAGAACCAAATTAGGGTTCCTGATTTCAATGCTAAACACATCCTATAAGATAGCAGCCACGGTAGTTGCTATTCGAATAAGGGATATTTGATGTTTCATAAAGGTCAGAGACAATTATGAGAATATTCTAAATGTAGCTTCTACATTGGATTATGTTGCTGCCTCTAGCCAAAGGACTGCACTGCTTGGTTTTTGATTTTGATCAAGCATATGATCAAGTGAGATGGGACTACATTATTGTGGAGCCTAAGAGGTTGGGCTTTAGGGTAGGGTTTTGCAGGATCATAAGCGCTCTATTTGGGAATGCCTCGGCAATGTTATGCCTCAATGGTGGGATTGTAGGTAGATGCAAGCTTAAACAGTCTATCCGATAGGGTTTCTCGATAGCTCCATTATTGTTTGCAATTTGTACAGTGCCATCAATTCAATTAATCAAATAGAGTACGCAGATAGCGTGGATTCGAGGGGTGATGCTGCCATCGATGAGTCAAATGTGCCCCCAGTTGTTTGCAAATGATATGGTGGCCTTGTCAGGTGAGATCCATGAAAGTGTTAGTGGGCTTTGTGAAGCGATTCCATTGTTTTGCATGGTGTTGGGCTCTGTGTGTAGTTGGCCCAAAACATTTGTCTTGAGGACTGATTTGATAATTCAACCTAACTGGTTTGATGCCTTGCCAATTAACTGGGTGGAGCGTGGGGTAGTGATCTAGTATTTGGGTGCCCCTTTGAGCATGGGGCTCACTCTTTGTCATCTGTTTGATTGGTTCCACGACAAACTACTACCAAAGTTTGGATGTGGCATGGGGCTTGTTTGGGTTGGAACACTAGAATTCTAATAGTGAAGCGTGTCCTGGCAGCTGTGACTACTTATCTCACTTTAATCTCGAGGTTCAAAAATCTCATTAGGCAGAGGTAGAGCAACTCTTGTGGGCCTTTGTATGGGCCGAGGAGGTTGGTAAAAGGAAATGGCACTATTTGCTTTGGGAAGCCATAGGAAATCTCAAAGGCCAAGTCTAGGGGTACCAGATGTGGATCTTAGAAATGTTGCCTTGATTTGAAGTGGATGCCTATAATTTTTTTGTGATGCCGCATGGGTGGTATGCCTAAAGTGGTTCCTAAAAATTGGTAAGAGTGTGGGTGTGGGAGTGTGGAGAGACCTAACTTGGTATGACAAATTGTGTTCAAGTTTTCCTACTAAAATTTGTAGTTTTGATCTACTAGTTGCGGTAGGGGATGTTGTGAGGTATGTGGTGATCTGATGAAGTGGAAGGGTCATTCGGGGTTGCGTTGTAGCAATTGATATTCAAGTAGTACAGTTGATGTTTCGAAAAGGCATTCACTCATGGCTACAGGGATGGGAGGCATGCTTGTTGGCATCAGCTTAATGCTTTGTATGATCAATGTGATCTATCGGTCAAGTAGAGGGGTCTCTCGAACACAATATTGGATAACATTCCGGATGGGTGTCCAACCAATACAATCCAAATGATGGAATGGAGAGTTAACCAACGAGCGATAGGGAACTCAGGCTTGGGAAAAGTGACAGCCAGAGCAGTTTATCCATAGCTTATGGTTGACAAGTCTCTATTTGATCTCCTTAATGGGAAATGGAAAGTGCAGAGGTCCCCACAATGGTGGAAGGACATGTTTGCTGAGATCTAGAAGCACAAAAAGTAGGAAAGATGCTTTGGAAAATAATACATAAATGGTTGCCCCTTAGGGGTAGAATGAAATGGTCTAACGGGTCCCCTCTATGCCTACTGTGTGGCAAATGGGTGGAGGATGTGATGCATCTATACTAGGCATATGCGATCTCTAGAAGAATGTGGTGCAAGATAGGTGGAGCCATTCACATAGATGTGCTAATGAGTCGGCTCTCATTAACCATGAACTTGAAGCTTGTTGTGTTGGGGGATACCGGAGGTTTACCATCTACTTGTGGCTTGTTGGTATCAGCTTGTGATATGGACAGTCAGAAAGTTTTCTCAAGGTGTGGGAGTGGGATGCTCCTGTTGAAGTTTTGAGGGAATTGTTGGTAGATATCGGGATTGTGGGGAAGAAAGACTCTCTGGTGGGGTCATACCTATGTGATTTGAGTGCTTTTGATTTCGTTGGTTGATCGTTTATGGTTTCTTTTGGTTGTTACCATGTCTTTGCCTTCAGGCGTAGGCCATGGACAATGAAGTCCATTGCGATTGGCCACACTTTTTTATTATGGTCTTTTTGAGTTGACCACCCTCATAATAGATTCAACATGTTCACCTTTAAAAAAAGGCCATGGACAGTAAGACCCATCGTGATTGGCCACATTTTTTTATTCTGGTTTTTTGAGTTGACCACCCTCATAATAGATTCAACATGTTCATCTTTTAAAAAAAAGGACTACAAAACAAACCACTTATTGTTTAATTAGAAAACATACTAACAATATAACTATTGATGAAAGCCACAACTTCTACCAAGAGGAAAATACATATAAGATGGCACATCCTCATGACTATTTTTGCCATTTCATCTTCGACTAGCATGAGCGTGGGACAAGTACCCAAAATTCATTGGGAGGACACTTTCTCCTAGCAATGTTAGCAAGCCACCACTACCTAAAAGCTAGTGGTAACAAACACAAACCCTCTTCCTCCCCTTCTTTCAAGCAAGGCCACAACGGTCTTGCCACTTTGTTTAAAAATCCATTGAAAAATCTCTCTTAGCATCAATTAAAGGAGTTTTTAATTGAGGAGGGTGCATGACTTACTATCCTCTTTTTAGGGTCATTGTATCAAGGGAATTCGCTCTTAGAAAGAGAGGCTCCTAGGGTTACTGGCAATTTGAAAACTTGAGCAATCTCCCCACCTTGCATCCCCCCCTTCCCCACTCCCCTCCGCGCCTGTCCCCCACACACACATTGCCAACTAAGAGGGGCACATCGGTTGTGGTCTGGCAGTAGGTTTCCTTCCCAAGGAAAATTAAATGTGGGAAAGGCTTAGGTTAGGTGGACTGCCTGTAGTGTCGGTGCTTGGCACTTGAGTTATCTTTATGAAAAAGTACGACAATTGGTAACTCTGGGAGTGTAAGGGTTAGTGCACACGATGCCAATGCTACGGGATGGGTGGAGGATTTTTTATTCTGGCACACTTTCCGAGGCTAGGATGAAGCACCATTGATTCTCCATTTTGCAACTCGAAAATGGAGGGTGCCATTTCTAGCACAAGTGCTCAATCTTTGTGCTAGCCAAGAGAAAGCTGCCATTTGTCCTGCGAAGGACTGCATTCAATGCTCAGGACAAGCCTATTAAAAGTGCCTAACTCTCACATGCAGACTCATTGCAGAGCTCCCTGAATGTACTTAGAAGCTAGTAGCCCCACTAGCATGTGCTTGGAGAGGGGCTCCTTGGTACTCGACTGCTAGCCCAAGAGTTATAAAATATGGGATTCCAGTCCAACATTTGATCGCTCGATTGGGAAATCTGATATCCTCCATTGTTAGGGATAATCAAAGCTCCTCGTGTAGGAGGTCCCAGCTGGCCACAACACACGAGCACAAGATTTTACTCGCACGGGCATGGCAGCCCCACTAGCAAGCAAGTCTCATAGAATCTCAAGATTCAGGCCAGCATCCTGAAATCTCAAGATTCTAGTTGGTCCGAATAACCAATCTGAGAGAGATGGGATTGGGCGTGACCGCCTGCAAAAAGTGCCTTGAGGCTCATGATAATGAGATGTTGGAGAATGATGGGGCTGCAATTTTACAAATGATGGCTGGGCAGAGGGCAAGGCAAGGATTGAATTCATCCCAGTGAGGAGTTTTGGTGGCAAAGCAAGGATTCAATTCATCCCAGTGAGGAGGTTTGGTGGCCGTGAAGAGCACTGTATCGACGATTCTTTATTTTTTTTGGTTAGACCGATCACTCGCTCATAGAATCTAAGCCTATTCAGAGCACATTGGTCTTTATGTATATTTCCGGAGCTTAAGATGCAGCGCACAGCACCGCAGCTGATTTTTTGGAAAACCGTGCTTTCTAGCTCAAATGGAACTTTTGCTTGTAAGCTCTTCTGCGGGATTCCATCTTCAAACAAGACTTGGATTATCCCTACCAACCCTTCAAGGTGCCGTCGGAACAGTGAACTCGTTGGATGTTTTTTTCAACATAGCCTTCAATATTCATTCTATGCACTTTACTGTCGTGTGGCAGAAGCTTTTGCCTGTGGGGATCAAGTGGGCAAATTGTGTGTAGTTGATTGCAGGACGAATTTGTCAGATGAGAGGAAGACGGAGGCGCCCTCTTTCGTGCCTACCGTCCGGGAATTTGAAAGTGGCAATGTATTATTAAACGTAGAAGAAGGTGGGGCAAGTGAAGCTGGTAACGTATTTGCATCAAAGACAGAAGTTATTCCTCTCGAAGCTCAAACTGCCATGGCCGTGCGGCTTATCTTAGAAGCAAATGGCTGGGGAGTAGACACTGCAGAGAAACTGCAGAGGTTTGTTCCTAAGATAACGCCAAATGTGATAGTTGACGTGGTAAGACAGCTGAAAAACGCTAAAGTTGCACTCAGGTTCCTAAATTGGGCCTGGGAACAGGAAGGTTATGAACACAGAGCTGAGGATATCGCGAAAATAGTTGGCAGATTGGGCAGAGAGAGAGATTTTTCAGGTGCGTGGCGTTTTCTGGGCCGTATGAAGAGGCAAGGGGAAGAGCTAAATTATGCCTTTTCCATTTTCATTCATAGACTGAAGAGAGCAAAGTTGGTGGATGAGGTGGTTAAAGCGATGGAGGCCATGAAGTCCTTGAATGTGATCCCAACTGTTTCATTATACACGTCTGCCCTGCAGCTTCTTTTGAAAAGTAACAACCTAGACAAAGCCCAAAGACTTTATACCCAGATGTTGCAGGATGGTCTTCTACCAGACAAGAAACTATACGAACTCCTCATAGTGGGATATAGTAGAGCAGGCAAACTTGAAAAAGCCTTAATTTTTTTGGAGGAAATGAAAAAAGAAGGCTATGTTCCCCATATGTCAATTTATGTCTCTCTCATTTGTTGCGTCCCAATGGTCGGAGAGTTGGAAGATGGGCATAAACTGTACGTGAAAATGATCGAATCGGCTTGTGCCTTGTATGGAGAATACACAATGCAGCAAATAGACAGGTTTCTGGAGGCTGTGGAAAGTGTACCTAATGATCTCAGGATTCAGACTTGCAACAATCTTCTCCAGGTCCTTCTCGACAAAGGCAACTGTGATGAGGCAACGAAGGTGTTCCAGAAGATGCCAGGTGAAAGTGCCAATTTTAAATATCATTTTTAAATTGGAAAAAAGCCATAGCAGTACGTCATTGTTACTAGAAGCATAGTTATTAATTAATCATTTTTACTAGAAGCATACGTTATTCATATATCATTTTTACTAGAAGCATACGGTATTCAAAATGATAAGTAGAGGAGACTTTTGAAATCAAGGACGCTGCATTGGAATCTTTTAAGGCTAGAGTAACGCTTACAAGCTTGTTGGACTCAGATATGCTAATTGGTTGTTGCAATGCAGGAAACAAACAGAACGTAGGCAAGGGTGTGGAAAAACAGATGAGAGAGTGCTATAGGACTCTGGATACATATAAAATTTTTCTCTTTGGCTTATGCAAGGCAGGGCTGCTGGTTCATGCTTTAAAAACTTTTAGGGAAATGCTGGAGAGTGGTTCTAAGCCCGATGGTGTTACTTGTAGCTGCCTCCTGCTTGGTTTGAGTAATGCAAAAATGATGGATGCAGCTTTGGACTTGTGTAATGATATTATGAAGCTGAAGTTACCTGTCAGCAATGACGCACAGCGAGGTTTCTTTAGTGCACTCCGAGCTTCTGGTAATCTAGACCGAGCTTGCAAAGTCTTTCTAGCCATGCAGAGAAAAGGGTGTATTGATCATGATTCAGAGTTTGTCTCGGTTGTTGGTATTAAAAATGAAGATACATGTGCCTGACACAGCTTTTGATCAGCTTGAGGCTGTTTGTCTTAGCTTGTTGATGTCAGCAGGTCTTTCCCATCCTGCTCCTGCTCACTTTATCATAGGGAAATCTAATCATTGGAAACGTCAAATATCTGATTGCCTGCCAGTAGAGCATATGACCAGTTAGGTCCTTGACATGACTCCTGTCAGAAAATTGTCATATTATATGGAGAGGAGACCAACGCATGGGGATGAGGTAGATGCCTGTCTAGTGACATTCCAAGATGCTTTGGAGGGCAACTAAGAGTCAATGAGTTACAGGCTATTCTTGGGTGTCATATTCTCTATGGCATAGAGACCTTGTTGGGATTGTGATGGGCTGCTCAGATGCAGACTGGGCAGCAGATGGCAGTGGAAGGTCTGGTTCTGGTTAACTGGTATCACATATTTAACGTGTAGGTCTGTATTTATATGCAGGAGCACAAATATGTTCTGGCAAGTAAAGCAAACTCTGATTTTGTCAGTTACAATCTGTCAGATACAGTAGTGACAACACATACGAATTTTCCTGGGATGCCATCTGGACATTCGAATTGCTGTAGCAGGAAACCTTTGTTACGTGCATGCTCTCATAAATGAATGCGGCATAGCTTTACTGTAGGGCTGCCTTAAGCATGGAGGGGCCAAGAGCAGCCGCAGCTGCCACATAGGTAGCCAGACTGAAGCAGTAACCCATGGATTGCCAGAGAGCAGCTCCATACCGCTCATATGGAAGCCTTTATAGGCCTGGTCCAGCAGCAGCAAGTCGGCCAAAGAAGCTGCACGAGCAAAACCAGATCAGTCAACCACACCTGCGGGTGACCAGATCAAACAGGTTGGCCAACTAGGACAGACCTACCTGTCAATCAGGTCGGTCAGTGGAGGCTCCCAGCAGTCCTCATTCACTGTCAGCCTTAGCAGCAGCAAGGAGCCTTCAGTGATAAACTTTCAGCCCTCAGTTTCAGCAGCTTTGCTTGGCCTCACAAACCCTGCAGCAGTTTCAGCCTCTTGATCTCATTTATATCTTTGTATTCCAGCTCTAATGGCTCAGGTCTATTCTTTGTGTGCTTTGTGTTTGCTATGTCCATAAGCAATATAGCTGCAGTTAGCATATATGCAAGTCTTCTGCTGCGATTAGTAGTGCACGTGCATGCGTTGGGCACGGTAGGTAGAGCACTTCATCTCTGGGCACAGAAGAAGCTCGAGGGATTCTTATTTTGAAGGTTGGGTTTGGGGTAAGGCAGTTTTGAGGAGAAACAGCATGTTTTCCATTACAAGCAGTAGCTGGCAGCCCCCATATGTTTGGATGGAAAATGGATCCCGTTCTCTCCATGGAAAACAAAGTTCTGAACCAAATCTGAGGATGTGTTTGGTGTTGAAGAATAGGAGGGAATGAATCACTCAAACCTCCACCCAAGATCTCTCCCACTCTTCCACACACTCAACTCAGATAGATGATCACAGATGCAATAAACACTCACTCAGAGATAACTTACACGGAGAGAGAGAGAGTATATTCATCCACCGGATGGTGGGCAGAAACTGGCTCCGAGGGAGCAATACAAAACTCAGCGGAGTGTTGAGGAAAACTGATGGAACTCTCTCTCACAAACTGAACCAGCTCTGAGTGCACAGCACAGCGTAGGAAGGAGGCTTTCTGTCCTGCACTGGATGCTGGAATGACTGAAGGAGTGGGCCTTTTATAGGCACTGCCCAGGCCCTTTGGGTTGACCGACCAGCAGGGTCGGTACCCTGTCTGGTGGCCGACCAGATGGCCGTGGAAATCCGACCAGGGTTGGCCCTGGTTGGTGGCCCTGGTTGGGCCGACTGGGCTTGCCACAGGCCCCTATAAAAGGGTGCCCTGTGCAGCCAGTCCATGCAGCTGTAGGCGCCTCCAGGGAGGCACAAGGCCCCCTATTTCTCTGTTGCAGGCAGCGACCAGTCCGTGTGCTGGTTGCCTATGATGTCAGCCTGGGTCTCTCTCTTTCCTTGCCCTCCTACCTCTCACTGCCCCTTGTCCCCTCAAATTGGGGGCTCACAGGTGGGCACAGTGAATTTCTAACACCCCCCCTCAATGTCACAACTGTGGGCCAATCCCCATTTGGTGTAGGTGATCCCATAGGTGCAAGTACCCTTTCAATACCTCAGCACCCGTAAACCTGCATCCCAGTGACCCTTCCTGGGAGAAGCAGAGAACTGGCATAATAGCCCAATTGCACAACAAATATCAAGTCGAGTATTGGTAAGGTAAAGCAAACTTCCTACCAATCGTCGGTACAAGGGAGTATCGACCGGCTGAGGTGTGTCGTGAACACTTAGCTTGAGCCCGACCTCCATGGGAGTTAATGCTGTCCTGCAATCCTCCATCTGAAATCTCTTCAGAAGTTCTCTGCAATATATCTCCTGTGAAATGAAGATCCTGTCTTTGGCCTGCTTTACTTCAATCCCAAGGAAGTAATGTAATAACCCAAGGTCAGTCATCTCAAACTCAGACATGAGTAGCTCCTTGACCTATGAAATCTTCTTGACATGATCACCTGTCAAGATAAGATCATCAACATAGAGGATGAGTACCAGTCGCAATTCCTTCTCAATGAGCAAGTAAAGGTTTGCCTCAGAAGGACTCCGACTTAGCCCTATCTTCTGAAAGAATACATCAATCCTTTGGTACCAAGCTCTGGGGGCCTGTTTCAGCCCGTATAACGCCTTCTTCAACCTGCAGACCTTTAATGGGGACCCTGGATCTTGAAAGCCCGGTGGCTGCTCCACGTATACCTCCTCCAGGGTTCCATTAAGGAATGCGGACTTCACATCCATTTGAAAAATAGGCCACTGGAATTGGGCAGCAAGGGCAATCACTGTCAGGATAGTAACCATGCGGGCTGTGGAAGCAAAAGTTTCATCAAAATCCATGCCTTCAGTTTGAGCAAAACCTTTGACCACTAACCTTGCTTTATACTTATCCAAGCTGTCGTCTGATTTGTATTTAAGTTTGTATACCCACTTAGTGTCGATGACTTTTCGTCGCGGGGGCCTGGCCACTAAGTCCCAGGTATTGTTCTTCAGGATAGCATCCATCTCTGCCTTCATGGCAGCCTGCCATTCTGGATTGTCCTTCGCCTCCTCGAAGGTCCTTGGCTCATCAAGCTGAGCCACCAACGCAAAATTCACGGATGGGGCCTTTTGAAGACGTTGGGACCGACACAATCCGGAACTGCTACTCTTTGGTAATTCGGTGACCCGAGACTCTTCCAATGTCCGTAGGTACCATTGGGGCAACCTTTTCTGCTTCTCTGTGGGAGGAGGAACTGGAACTTCTTCTGGAACATTCGCTCTTCCTGAGTATCTTGTGGAACATGAGCTTCTGATTTTGCCACCTCTGGGATGGTCAACCTGGGGCGGGGTGGGTTCGAGGGTTGAACAATCTCCTCCTCCTCAATCTGAGGCTCCTCCTGGAGTTCAGGTTCCTTTTCCTTGAAGACAACATCCTGATTGATAATGATCTACTTCTTTACTGGGTCGAAGAGGCGATAGGCCTTGGATTCTTCGCTATACCCAACAAAGATACATTTTCTGCTCCGGGAATCAAGCTTTGTCTTGTCTTCCTTGTGCAGCCAAGATTCCATAGCTGACATGGCTGAAGCGCTCATGCCAAAGTTTGGACTTTCCGTTGTCTGCATGAACCAACATTGCACTGAGGCGGTACAGTCCGATCTCTTCAACTCCTTGAGCTACCATGTGTCCATTTGCTTTGGATGTCACGGTGACCTTGCCATCTTGAAAGAGAACTGCCATGTTGTTTTTGTCCATCTGACTTACAGACAATAAATTCTTGCAAAGGTTGGGTACATAAAGTACTCCAGAGATATCCTTCTCCTCACCTGCGGTTGTAACGAAAGGAATGCTACCGATGCCCTTCACAGGACACATTCAGCTATCCTCGACAGAAACTTTGGAATCCGGGTGTGTACTTTCCATGGTTGTGAACCAAGTCCTTCTGTTGGACATGTGCTTGGAAGCACCGCTGTCAACATACCAACCCTCTTTACCTTCATTGACTGCATATGCTGAACAATGTTCACTGATTAAAAACAATTGTCTAGTCGTCACATTGGCATCCACCTTCATGCGCTGAAGTGCTAAAGTGAGAGAGAGTAATCTCGGGTATATAAATAGCTAGGAAGAGCCATCAAAGGCTAAGCGAATTTAGGGTGGGTGCTTGATTTAGAGCAAGTGCTTTCCTTGCTAGAGAAATACAAAAAAGCAACCTGCTTTTTTTTACCAAAAACAATCTCGCTTTTAATAGATCTGGTCCCGCTTTTCTCCCGCCAACCAAAAATAGCCAAAACGCGCTAAAATCAGGCCATACGCTCCTTCCCAAAGCCAAGCGCCTATCCCCAATCATATCGCCCCTATCTCTGATGCCCAAATTTCCTAGACAAGTCGTTCTCTGGCTTACGAACGCCCTCTCTTTCCTCCTACTTCTCAACTGCAGCAAATCTAGGTCTCTAGGGTAGGAATCTCATCCTTGAGAACCTAGAGCGAATTCTTTCCCTAACCAGCCCACTCTTCCCCACACAGCCAATCACATCAACAACAAGCGTGGGAAGTTATAGGTTAGAAACAACACATACTTACTGAAACATCAAGTCTTCTCATCGCCTACCCTTCTCAGGGAATCTCAATTTCCAAACACGTAGCAACTGAGAGAGAGCACACAGCCTATGGACGTCTATTTCTTCCACAACTCTCCCAAACATGAGCGCACATCATCAGCCAACGATTCAGCCCATACATGAGCGGAAATTCATATTTGCGAGAGTAATCTCAAAAAGCGTACCTAGAAGACATCTTTTCCGCATATCTCGCGTTGAATGCAATCGTGATAGGACGGCATTGATACCAAATGACACGACCCCGCAGGATCTGACCCTATCATTGACCTAGAATCTCGTCCTCGAAACAACCAGAATCATAGCGTAGGTGCCTCGATCCTCCCGACCACCCCCGAGCACGTGGGCTACAGCTCGACTCATCCATAGGCCCGTATCTAACCCAGGCGTCCCATACCACCTAAGCCCGTCCAGAGGATCTTCGATACACGACCTATGATCCGCCATGTAGATGGCCAGAGTCTTGGCCTGGGTCCAAGCCCCATCCATCAGTTGAGGAGCGCTCAACTGATCTACACAATAGCACTGGCCCTCCCTCTAATCAATAAGAACCTTCATATGTCCAAACGGTAACTCGAAGAAACGTCATAACTCGCTGTGCCATGAGGATTGGGACTCTAGAAAACAAGGAAAGTGAGGAGACAGAGATGAAGATGCCCAACATAGTGAAAAGGAGATAAAGATTTTAGGACTATGAGTAATGGAATATTATATGTGGATAGTAGCATGCTTGGTTGGTACGCTTTTCCTGCTTAAAAGCTAAGAATCTAAGAAGTCAAAATCACATGCAAATAACATGCCAAAACACATAAAAAGCTTTGTTAAAACACTACCAAACCAATCACAAAAGCAAGTAGTGACAGAGCACCACTAAAGAATTGTCATAGCATGGAAAAGCACATGTAAAACAACACTCAAATAGAAAGCAGTAGGCAAGAACCCACAAATCAATGTTAAAGCACTCATAAAGCAATCAAGAAAAGACAAGCATGTTGAGATATCAAGCTCTACCCCCGATACATCTCCTGGATGACTATCATTTATGTCACCGCCTATGTTAGTTGTACTCGTGGTGTAGTTAGACTACCACGTATGTTTTTGGTTTGGGTTCACATATGAACCACGTATTCTAGGGTTTGACATATAGGGTATTTCCCTCTTCTATTGTATTGTTGTTGTTGTGTGCAAAAAGTGAAGAAAGGCTTCACCCTCCAACCTTGTGTCCTCTCTCTTTTGTGTGTTGTGAAGAAAGCTGCACTTGAGTCTCCTATCTCTCTCCCTCATTCTTTACATGGTATCAGAGCCTTGTTCGTGGTAAGGAGCTCAAGAAAGCAAGCCAAATTTGTGGTGTCCTGGGAAGAGGACCAGTGTTGCTTTCCTATTTCGAGTTTGGGAGCAAATCTCTGCAGGTAGCACAGCCAGAAGTGCAGGAGTGCACTGTTTCAGATTGAGAGGCCCTTCGCGGTGTGGCGAGAGCGCAGTATATGCTGCAGGTGAGGGCAAAGCCCTTGGTGACTTTATTTTTTTGATTTGAGGCCGTTTCGGGGCCTGTTTTGAAGGCGGAAGTTCTTCGCAGGCACTCAGAAAAAGGCCCTGTTTTCCGCTGTGCGACCACTGTGCGCGGCTAGTCACTGGAAAGGTGCCACAGAAATTGCATCGTATGCCTGTGTGCAGAGATATTGGGAGTTGCAGATTCATGCCTGTTGCCTGTTAATGCAAAATCGTCACTAGGAAGTGACTGTGTGGTGAAATACCACTTTCGTCAGTGTTGCAGATCTGCCCCTGTGAGGCTTTTTGCAGAAGTTTTGCTATTTGCCCTTGTGAGGCATTTGCTGTGTTTACAGGTTGCTGTTGCAATTCGTGATTTGTAAAATGTCTGAGAATCTGTCTACCATTGTCAGTGAGAAGCTTGACAAGAACAACTTCCAAGCATGGAAGTTCAGGATGACAAACTTCCTTATGGGAAAGGGAGTTTGGGAGTACATCAGTGGTGAAACTGCAGAACCAGTGTTGGGTGCTGCTCCCACTCCTGCTGAATTGAAGGCCTTTAAAGAATGGCATGAAAAAGCCAGAAAATGCTTGTACTGGCTGTCTGTTAGCATTTCAGATTCTATGATTGTGCATATACAGGATGTAGAGATGCCTAAGGAGGCATGGGATACATTGGTGAAGCTGTATAGCACAAATACCAAAGCACGAAAGATGCAGCTAAAGCAGGAGTTGCACAATGTGCAAAGGAAAAATCTGAATATAAATGAGTATTCCTTGAAGGTGAAAGGCCTTGCAGATTCTCTTGCCTCCATTGGAGCACCTGTTGATGATGAGGACTTAGTGTCTGTGACCTTGAATGGTCTTGGGAAAGATTATGCACAGTTTCGGACATCCATTGGAGTCCGTGAAACATTTTCTGATTTTCAGGAACTTATTGCTCTCTTGTTGAAAGGAATGGTGGTTCAGCCACCTCAACTTCTCAAGAGACTGCTTTCTACTCGAATACAGGTAGAGGCAGGGGTAGAGGAAGAGGCCGTTTTGGTGGCCGTGCAGGAAATCAGAATCAACAGCAACAACAGGAAAACCAGTCCTATGGAGGAGGACGTGGTAGTTCTAGAGGCAGGGGGAGCCAAAGAGGCCGTGGTTCATGGCAAAGGAACCAGCAAGTAAATAGCAGCACAGAATGCTATTATTGTGGAAAGCCTGGACACAAGGACAATACATGCTATAAAAAGCAGAATGACATCAAAAGTGGGAAGTTGCAGCAAAGCAACTATGCATCATCAAGTGGGCATGGTGACGACAGAAATGAGCACCTTTTTGTGATGCAGCATATGGTTAACTCCATGTCAGGAGATGCTGCAGCTTGCAATGATGTTTGGTATGTTGATTCAGGTGCCTCTAACCACATGACCAGTCATGGTGAGTGGTTTCATGATGTTAGAAATTTGGATAAGCCAGGTTATGTTGAAACAGGTGATGATACTGCGCACCCAATTACGTAGGTTGGTAAAGTGCCATTGGCTATGCAGGATGGCAAAACGAAGTACTTGGCAGATGTACTTCATGTTCCAAAAATCACTAAGAACCTGGTTTCAGTTGGCCAGATGGTTGAGCAAGGTCTACAGGTTAGATTTAATCCTGATGGATGCTTTGTTGAGGACTTGAAAAATAAGTGCCGCTTGGTTGCGAAAGGCAACAAAAATGGCAGAATGTTCACCTTGGATGTTGATATGCCTGAGGTGAAAGCTGCTATGTTTGCGCATGGGAGAGGTGTCATTGCAGATATTGAGATATGGCACAAGCGCATTGGGCACGTGAATATACAAAGGCTGAAATCTATGCAAACAAAAAACATTGTTGCAGGTTTGCCTAAATTCAGAGTTGAGGGAATGCAAAAGGTATGTGAAGCATGCCAAATGGGTAAGCAGGCCAGACATGCATTTCCCAAAAATGCTAAGGTAAGCAGAAGACCTTTGGAAGTGATCCATTCAGATGTTTGGACAACCAAAACTGCTTCTATTGGTGGATGCCATTATTATGTGACGTTTATTGATGACTACACTAGGAAGGTGTGGATTTATTTTATGAAGCACAAAAGTGAAGTGTTCAGCCATTTCAAGGCTTTTAAGGCCATGGTTGAAAAAGAGAAAGGTGTGCATATTAAAGTGCTAAGATCTGATGGAGGGGGAGAGTACTTTTCAGAAGAATTTTGTGAATATGTGAAAGAACAGGGAATTCAAAGGAAGTACTCATGCAGGTCTACCCCTCAGCAGAATAAGGAAGAACAGGCATATTGCAGAAGTAGGACGGGCGATCCTAAATGAGAAAAACATGCCTGATTATTTTTGGGCTGAAGCAGTAGCAATTGCTGTTTATATTATGAACAGAACCCCCACTGCAGCTGTCCATGGCATGACGCCTGAAGAAATGTATACAGGTCAAAAACCAGATATTTCTCACTTGAAGGTATTTGGTTGCATAGCTTATGTTCATGTTCCTGATGAGAAGAGAACAAAGCTGGATCCAAAGGCAGAAAAATGCATCTTTATTGGATATGCTCTGCACCAGAAAGGGTATCACTGTTATAACCCTTCCACCCGCAAAATGCAAGTGAGCAGAGATGTTGTTTTTGATGAAATGAGCAGCTGGTATGCACCAACTGTTATGGTAGGAGATGCAGATGCAGGAAATGGGAATGCTGCAATAAATGCAGAGCAGCAATCTCAAGCCTTGAGTGGACCCAGAGAGTCCTCTACTAGTGGATCTAATGCATGGACAGGGAGATTGAGATCTAGTGAATCGTCACATGGCAGCCCTGATAGTGTTGTGCAGGTATCACATAAGGGAAAAGAAAAAGTGGACCATGCTCCAGTGTTTGATGTGTCTGCTGGTAGCTCTCATGTTGATGGAGAGTCAAGTGGCTCTGAAATGAGCCTTGATGAGGAACTTGGGATTCCTTCTGTTGTTACACCTGGTGCAAGGAAAAGCAGGCATGATTCAAAGACTCCTGTAACTGATCCAGTTGTACGGAGGTCCACTCGTATTAAGTATCCAGTTGACAGGCTGAGATATGATGGGTATACAGCACATCACTATGCTTATATGGTCAAGGTTCTAGAGGAGCCAGAGCCCACATGTTTTGAGGATGCAGCAGGGCATAAAAATTGGGAAGCAGCTATGGATGAAGAGATGGCTGCCTTGGATGCAAACCACACTTGGGATTTGATGCCTTTGCCTCATGATAAGAGGCTATTGGCTACAAGTGGGTTTACAAAGTAAAGCACAATGCTAATGGGTCTGTTAGCAGGTACAAGGCAAGATTGGTTGCCAAAGGTTTTGCACAGACATATGGAATTGACTATGAGGAAACTTTCAGCCCAGTTGCAAGGATGGCAACCGTGAGAGCAGTAATTGCTATGGCTGCTGCAAAGGGATGGTCTTTGCATCAGATGGATGTGAAAAATGCCTTCTTGCATGGTGACTTGCAGGAAGAGGTTTATATGATGCAGCCAGAAGGTTATGAGGATAATGCACACCCCGATTTTGTATGCAGGTTGTGCAAAGCCTTGTATGGCTTAAAACAGGCGCCGAGGGCATGGTCAGACAAGATAGGGCAATATCTTGTCACTATTGGATTTCAGATTTCCAATTCAGATTTTTCACTTTATGTGAAAAGGACAAACAGAGGGATTGTGCTTGTAGTCATCTATGTTGATGACTTGATTATTACAGGTGATAGTGATGCAGACATTAATGAAGTGAAGCTGTTATTGAAGCAGAAATTTGAGATGAAGGATTTGGGAGAGCTGCGTTACTTCTTGGGCATTGAGGTTATTAGATCCCCGAGTGGGATATGGCTGTTGCAAAGGCAATACGGTTTGGACATGCTGTCCAAATATGGGATGACAGGCTGTAAGCCTATTTCTGTTCCATTGGAGCAGAATGTGAAGCTCAATGCAGAGACAGGTGAGCTTCTTGAAGATATTACTATGTACAGGCGCATAGTAGGTAGCTTGATTTACATGACTATAACCAGACCAGATTTGAGCTATGCTGTGGGGCTGGTGAGTCAGTTTATGCAGGCACCGAGGAAGCCACATTTGGATGCGGCTAGGCGCATACTGCGGTATGTGAAGTCCACATTGCATTATGGACTGTTTTATGAAGCTGGGTGTGCATTACAGGTACATGGATACACAGATGCTGACTGGGCTGGTAGTGTCTCAGACAGGAGATCTACTAGTGGTTTTATGTTTTCCCTTGGGAGTGGTGCCATCAGTTGGAGCAGCAAGAAGTAGCCAACAGTTGCCTTGTCGAGCACAGAGGCTGAGTACAGGGGTGCAGCAATGGCTGCATGTGAGGTAGCTTGGTTACGGAAGCCACTTGCAGATATGGGACAGTCAATTCATGCAGCAGTTGTCATTCATTGTGACAACATTAGCAGCATCATGCTTGCTAATAACCCAGTTTATCATGCTAGAACAAAGCACATTGAGGTGCATTATCACTTTGTGAGAGAGAAGGTTCTAGCTGGTGAGATTGATCTTGTCTATGTCAGCACTGAGGAGCAAGTGGCTGATATTTTTACGAAGGCATTGGGTACCGAGAAGCTTCGCAGATTTAGGAGCTTGCTTGGTGTACGTGAGATGGATTTGAGCTTGAGGGGGAGTGTTGAGATATCAAGCTCTACCCCCGATACATCTCCTGGATGACTATCATTTATGTCACCGCCTATGTTAGTTGTACTCGTGGTGTAGTTAGACTACCACGTATGTTTTTGGTTTGGGTTCACATATGAACCACGTATTCTAGGGTTTGACATATAGGGTATTTCCCTCTTCTATTGTATTGTTGTTGTTGTGTGCAAAAAGTGAAGAAAGGCTTCACCCTCCAACCTTGTGTCCTCTCTCTTTTGTGTGTTGTGAAGAAAGCTGCACTTGAGTCTCCTATCTCTCTCCCTCATTCTTTACAAAGCAGTCATCATAAAGCACTGCCAAAGCAGTAACAAGCACATGTAAAGCACATGTAAAGCACATGAAAAGCATTTCCAAAGCACATGTAAAGCTTTGCCAAAGCACATGCAAAGCACATGTAAAGCACTCTCCAAATAAAAACTAGTGGACAAGTTGTCATAAATCAATGTTAGGCACTCTTCAAATAGAAAGCAGTGGACAAGTTGCCACAAATCAATGTTAAGGCACTTTCAAAGCAGTCACAAAGCACATATAAAGAACGTGTAAATTTCATGAAAAGCACATTACAACAAGTAGAAAGCAGTTGAAAAGCACTCATAAAGTAGGCAAGAAAGGACAATCAGTCATAAAGCACTGTCAAAGTAGTAACAAGCACATGCAAAGAAGTAACAAGCACATGAAAAGCACATGCAAAGCACTACCAAAGAACATGTAAAGCTCTGCCAAAGCACATGTAAAGCACTCTTCAAATAGAAAGCACAACCACAAATCAATGTTAAGACACTTTCACAGTAGTCACAAAGCACATACAAAGAACTTGTAAATTTCATGCAAAGCACATTACACAAGTAGAAAGCAGTGGAAAAGCACTCATAAAGCAGGCAAGAAAGGGACAAGCAGTCATAAAGCACTACCAAAGCAGTAACAAGCACATGCAAAGCAGTAACAAGCACATGCAAAGAACATGTAAAGCACATGCAAAGCACTGCCAAAGCACATGTAAAGCTCTGCCAAAGCACATGTAAAGCAATCTTCAAATGGAAAGCAGTGGACAAGCAACCACAAATCAATGTTAAGGCACTTTCAAAGTAGTAACAAGCACATGGAAAGCACTACAAAATCAATGCCAAAGCACTGACAAATAGTCAAAAAATCAAGCTATCAAAAAATAGTTTCTAAAAAGAAAGCAGTGTGTTAAACCAGTCCACTGAGCAATTCTTAGCAGAATCTAAGTCAAAAGCACATGCAAATAACATGCCAAACCACATACACTGCTTTGCTAAATTACTACCAATCCAATCACAAAAGCAAGTAGTGATAATGCAGCACTAAAGCATTGTCGTAGCAGTGAAAAGCACATGTAAAGCATGTTGGAATTTAAACGATAGATGATAGTGCATGCATGTTGTCTTTATGCTAACAAGGACTTAGGTAGTATAGAATGTGTGTGTAGAGTAGTAGCGGCAAAGCTCTGCTTGTACTTGTTGAGATATTGAGCTCCACTTGTGATATGCCAGGGCGACCGTTGTGCATTTATGTCATCGACTTGTTAGCTACAGATGCAGTTGGTACACCGCCCATGAAGACAGCTATCCTTATGTACTCTAGTTCATGGCTCAGTTAGTATGCCACCTTAGTTAGCTGAGTTTGGTTTGAGACCCACATATAGGGTTCTTCTATTTCTTTATACTAGAGTTCTTTTGGCTTTCACAACTAAGAAGAGGAGAACTCTTTTCAGCCTCCACCTTTGTGTGTATTCCCCCATTGTGTATGTGAGAAAGCTGCAAGTGAGACTCCTTCCTTCTCTCCCACTATCTTCACATGGTATCAGTGTTGAGATATCGATCTCCACTCGTGATATGCCAGGGTGACCGTTGTGTATTTATGTCACTGACTTGTTAGCTGCAGATGCCGTTGGTACACTGCCCACGAATAATAGCTGGATGATAGCTATCCTTATCTACTCTAGTTCGTGGCTCAGTTAGTATGCCACCCTAGTTAGTTGAGTTCGGTTTGAGACCCACATATAGGGTTCTTCTATTTCTTTGTATTTGAGTTCTTTTGGCTTTCACAACTAAGAAGAGGAAAACTATTTTCAACCTCCACCTTTCTGTGTATTCCCCCATTATGCATGTGAGAAAGCCGCAAGTGAGACTCCTTCCCTCTCTCCCACTATCTTCACATGGTATCAGAGCCTTGTTCGTGGTAAGGAGCTCAAGAAAGCAAACCAAGTTCGCGGTGTCCTGGTAAGAGGACCAGTGTTGCTTTCCTATTTTGAGTTTGGGAGCAAATCTTTGTAGGTAGCACAACCAGAAGTGCAAGAGTGCACTGTCTCAGATTGAGACGCCCTTCGTGGTGTGGCAAGAGGGCAATATATGCTGCGGGTGAGGGCAAAGCCTTTGGTGACTTGATTTTAATTATTCGAGGCCATTTTGAGGCCCGATTTGAAGGCAAAAGTTCTTCGCAGGCACTCTAAAAAAGGCCTTGTTTTTGTTGTGCGACCACTGCTCAGCTAGTCGGTGAAAAGTTGCCGCAGAAATTGCATCGTATGCCTGTGTGCAGAGATATTGGGAGTTGCAGAATCATGCTTGTTGCCTGTTGATGCAAAATCGTCGTTAGGAAGTGACTGTGTGGTCAAATACCACTTTTGTTAGTTTTGCAGATCTGCCCGTGTGAGGCAAAAGCTGTGTTTTTCGCAGTGATAGAATATTTTGCAGTGTTCTGTAATGGCGTCTGATTCTCTTTCACAGATTGTCATAGAAAAGATAGACAAGAACAACTTCCAGGCATGGAAGTTTAGAATGATGAATTTCCTTATGGGAAAAGGCTATTGGGAGTTCATTACAGGAAATGAAGAAGAACCAGTTCTTCCTAATGTTCCCAATCAACAGGAAATGCAGGCATTTAAAGGATGGCATGAGAAAGCCAGAAAAGTTATGTACTGGCTGTCTATCAGTATTTTAGATTCTATGATTGTGCATATTAAGGATGCAAGTACGCCAAAGGAGGCATGGGATACTTTGGCAAAAATGTACAACACAAATATGCAAGCCAAGAAAATGCAGCTCAAACAGGAGTTGCACAATGTGCAGAGAGAAAATTTGAGCATAAATGACTACCACATGAAGGTGAAGAAAATTGCAGATGCACTTGCTTCCATTGGGTCACCAGTGGAAGATGATGATCTAGTTTCTATGACCTTGAATGGTCTAGGAAAGGGTTATGCACAGTTTCGGACATCCATTGCCGTTCGTGAAAAATTTCCTGATTTTGAAGAGTTGTTTGCTCTTCTAATTTCTGAAGAGCAGAGAAATGGGGGTGCATCTTCATCAGGAGGAACTTCAAAAGAAACTGTCTTCTACTCAAATGCTGGAAGAGGTAGAGGCAGAGGTAGAGGAGGCCGATCTGCAGGCCATGGTAGAAATCAGAATATGCAGCAAACTCAAGAAAACCAGTCCTATGGAGGAGGACGTGGTAACTCTAGAGGCAGGGGGAGCCAAAGAGGCCGTGGTGGATGGCAGAGAGGCCAAAATGCAAACAACAATGTTGAATGCTACTACTATGGTAAAATGGGTCATATGGCTAAGGACTGCTACAAAAAGCAGAATGACATTATGAATGGAAAATTGCAGCACGGCAATTATGCATCTTCTAGTAGACAGGGTTATGACAGAAATGAGCATCTATTTATGGTGCAGCATATGACAAATTATGTGACAAGTGCAGAAAAACAAAATGATGTGAGGTATGTTGACTCAGGTGCATCAAACCACATGACAGGTCATGTAGAATGGATGCAGGATGCAAGGAAAATGGAAAAACCAGGATTTGTGGAGACTGGTGATGATACTGCACATCCTATTGTGCAGATTGGTAAAATTCCTTTGTCTATGCAGGATGGGAAAAAGAAATACCTATCTGATGTATTTCATGTCCCGAACATCACCAAGAACCTGGTTTCTATTGGTCAAATAGTTGAGCAGGGCTTGCAGGTCAGATTAAATCCTCATGGATGCTTTGTTGAGGATATGAAAAATAACGGTCGCTTGATAGCAAAAGGAAAGAAGAAGGGCAGGATGTTTACGTTGGATGTGGACATGCCTGAATTGGGTGTAGTAATGTTTGCACATGGGATCGGTGTAGTGCAGATATTGATATCTGGCATAAACGCATTGGTCATGTTAATATACAGCGACTTAAATCAATGCAAGCCCAAAATATTATTGTAGAATTGCCTAAATTCAAGGTTGCAGAAATGCATAAGGTTTGTGAAGCCTGTCAATTTGGAAAACAGGTAAGGAAACCATTTCCTAGGAATGTTCAGGAGAGTAAAAAGCCATTGGAATTAATCCACTCTGATGTGTGGACTACTAAAGCTACATCTATTGGAGGCTGTCACTATTTTGTCACTTTTATTGATGACTTTAGCAGAAACGTTTGGGTGTATTTTATGAAAAAGAAAAGTGAAGTGTTTGGGCACTTCAAAGCTTTTAAAGCTATGGTTGAAAAAGAAACAGGCCTGTAATTAAAATGCCTAAGGTCAGATGGAGGGGGAGAGTACCTCTCAAATGAGTTTGCAAGGTTCCTACAGGAGCATGGCATAAAGCAGCAATATTCATGCAGTCATACCCCACAGCAAAATAGACTTGCAGAAAGGAAAAACAGGCATATTGGAGAGGTATCTCGGGCCATGCTAAATGAGAAAGATCTACTAGATTATTATTGGGTTGAAGCAGTTGCTACAGCAGTTTACATAATGAACAGAACTCCCACTGTAGCAATACATGGCATGATGCCAGAGGAGATGTATACTGGTAGGAAACCAGACATTTCTCATTTGAAAATTTTTGGTTGCATTGCCTATGTTCATGTGCCAGATGAGTTGAGGTCCAAGTTGGATCCAAAAGCTGAGAAGTGCATCCTTATTGGTTATTCTTTGCAGCAGAAAGGGTATAGATGCTATAACCCTTCTACTTGTAAGTTTATAGTGAGCAGAGATGTTGTTTTTGATGAGATGAGTAGCTAGTATAAACCAGTAAATGAGATGATTGATGTAGGTGCACAAAATGGTAATGCTGCACAAAATTCAATGCAGCAGTCACAAAATATCAGTGGACCTGTAGTGTCCTCTAGCAGTGGTTCACATACTTCGCCATGGACAGGCAGATTGAGATCAGGAGAATGTCCTCAAAGCAATGCAGATAGTGGTATGCAGGTATCACGAAAAGGAAAAGAGAAGGTAGATCAGCCCATGTTTGATGTGAATGCAGGTCACTCTTATGTGGATGGTGAATCCAGTGGCTCATAATAGAGCATTGATAATGAGTTGGGCATTCCTTCTGTTGTTACACCTGGAGTAAGGAAGACCAGGGATGTTTGGAGAGCACCTGGAAGTGAGCCTATTTTGCGCAGGTGCGTTATTTCTTGGGCATTGAGGTGATTAGATCACCAAGTGGGATACAGCTCTTGCAGAGGCAGTATGGATTGGACATGCTGTCCAAATATGGGATGACAAGCTGTAAGCCTATTTTAGTTCCTTTGGAGTAGAATGTGAAGCTGAGCACAGATGCAGGTGAGCTTTTGGAAGACCCTACTATGTACAAATACATAGTAGGAAGTTTGATTTATATGACTATTACCAGGCCAGATTTAAGCTATGTTGTTGGATTGGTAAGTCAGTTTATGCAGGCTCCAAGGAAACCGCATTTGGATGCGGCTAGACACATACTCTGGTATGTGAAGTCCACATTGCAGTATGGACTATTTTATGAGGCTGGGGTTCAGATACAGTTGCATGGATACACTGATGCTGATTGGGCTGGTAGTATTTCAGATAGACGATCTACCAGTGGATATGTGTTCTCTTTTGGGAGTGCTGCTATCACTTGAAGCAGCAAGAAACAGCCTACAATTGCCTTGTCGAGCATAGAGGCTGAGTACAGGGGTGCAACAATGGCTGCATGTGAGGTAGCTTGGTTGCATAAGCTACTTTATGATATGCATCAGTCTACAGATGGGCCAGTTGTCATTTATTATGACAACATGAGCAGTATACACTTGGCAAATAACCCAGTCTATCATGCTAGAACAAAGCACATTGAGGTGCATTATCACTATGTGCAGGAGAAGGTTTTACTAGGTCTTATTGATCTAGTTTATGTCAGCACAGAGAATCAGGTAGCTGACATATTCACGAAGGCATTGGGTGCAGAGAAGCTGCGCAAGTTCAGAGACCTGCTTGGTGTGCAAGGATTGGGATTGAGCTCGAGGGGGAGTGTTGAGATATCGAGCTCCACTCGTGATATGCTGGAGATGCAATTGGTACACCGCCCATGAATAATAGCTGGATGAAAGGTATCCTTATCTACTCTAGTTCGTGGCTCAGTTAGTATGCCACCCTAGTTAGTTGAGTTTGGTTTGAGACCCACATATAGGGTTCTTCTATTTCTTTGTATTTGAGTTCTTTTGGCTTTCACAACTAAGAAGAGGAAAACTGTTTTCAGCCTCCACCTTTGTGTGTATTCCCCCATTGTGCTGTGAGAAAGCCGCAAGTGAGACTCCTTCCCTCTCTCCCACTATCTTCACAATCAGAGCCTGGTTCGTGGTAAGGAGCTCAAGAAAGCAAACCAAGTTCGTAGTGTCCTGGTAAGAGGACCAGTGTTGCTTTCCTTTTTCGAGTTTGGGAGCAAATCTCTATAGGTAACATAGCCGAAAAGTGCAAGAGTGCATTGTCTTAGATTGAGACACCCTTTGCAGTGTGGCGAGAGGGAAATATATGCTACAGGAGAGGACGAAGGAGGCAGAAGTTCTCCGCAAGCACTGAGAAAAAGCCCCTATTTTTGCTGTGCGACCACTCCTCTGTAGGTCGGTGAAAAGTTACCATAGAAATTGCATCGTATACCTGTGCGCAGAGATACTGGGAGTTATCGAATCATCCTTATTGCTTGTTGATGCAAAATCATCACTAGGAAGTGACTGTGTGGTCAAATACCACTTTCGTCAATTTTGTAGATTTGCCCGTGTGAGGCAGAAGCTGTGTTTTTTGTAGTGACAGAATATTTTGCAGTGTTCTATAATGGTGTCTGATTCTCTTTCACAGATTGTCACTGAAAATCTTGACAAGAACAACTTCCAAGCATGGAAGTTTAGAATGACGAATTTCCTTATGGGAAAAGGCTATTGGGAGTTCATTACAGGAAATGAAGAAGAACCAGTTCTTCCTAATGTTCCCAATCAATAGGAAATGCAAGCATTTAAAGGATGGCATGAAAGAGCCAGAAAAGTTATGTACTGGCTGTCTATCAATATTTTAGATTCTATGTTTATGCATATTCAGATGCAAGTACACCAAAGGAGGCATGGGATACTTTGGCAAAAATGTACAGCACAAATACACAAGCCAAGAAAATGCAGCTCAAGCAAGAGTTGCACAATGTGCAGAGAGAAAATATGAGCATCAATGACTACCACATGGAGGTGAAGAAAATTGCAGATGCACTTGCTTTCATTGGGTTGCCAGTGGAAGATGATGATTTAGTTTCTGTGACCTTGAATGGTCTAGGAAAGGATTATGCACAGTTCTGGACATCCATTGCCGTCCGTGAAAAATTTCTTGATTTTGAGGAGTTGTTTGCTCTTCTAATTTCTGAAGAGTAGAGAAATGGTGGTGCATCTTCTTCAGGAGGAATTCAAAAGAAACTGTCTTCTACTCAAATGCTGGAAGAGGTACAGGCAGAGGTAGAGGAGGCTGATCTGGAGGCCATGGTAGAAATCAGAATATGAAGCAAACTCAAGAAAACCAGTCCTTTAGAGGAGAACATGATAACTCTAGAAGTAGGGGGAGCCAAAGAGGTCGTGGTGGATGGCAGAGAGGCCAAAATGCAAACAGTAATGTTGAAGGCTACTATTGTGGTAAAATGGGTCATATGGCTAAAGGCTACTACAAAAAGCAGAATGACATTATGAATGGAAAATTGCAGCAAGGCAATTATGCATCCTCTAGTAGACAGGGTGATGATAGAAATGAGCATTTGTTTATGGTGCAACACATGACCAATTCTATATGACAAGTGCAAAAGAAAGCAATGATGTGTGGTATGTTGACTCCGGTGCGTTAAACCACATGACAGGTCTCGCAGAATGGATGCAAGACACAAGGAAAATGGAAAGACCAAGATTTGTGGAGACTAGTGATGATACTGCACATCCTATTGTGCAGATTGGTAAAATTCCTTTGTCTATGCAGGATGGGAAAAAGAAATACCTGTCTGATGTATTTCATGTCCAAATATCACCAAGAACCTGGTTTTTATTGGTCAAATGGTTGAGCAAGGCTTGCAGGTCAGATTTAATCCTCATGGATGCTTTGTTGAGGATATGAAAAATAATGGTCGCTTGATAGCAAAAGGAAGGAAGAAGGGAAGGATGTTTACGTTGGATGTGGACATGCCTAAATTGAGTGGAGCAATGTTTGCACATGGGACCGATGTATTTTGATATCTGGCATAAACGCATTGGTCATGTTAATGTAGAGTGACTTAAATGAATGCAGGCCCAAAATATTGTTGCAGGATTGCCTAAATTCAAGGTTGCAAAAATGCATAAGGTATGTGAAGCCTGTCAATTTGGAAAACAGGAAAGGAAACCATTTCCTAGACATGATCAAGAGAGTAAGAAGCCATTGGAATTAATCCACTCTAATGTGTGGACTACTAAAGCTGCATCTATTGGAGGCTGTCATTATTTTGTCACTTTTATTGATGACTACAACAGAAAAGTTTGGGTGTATTTTATGAAAAAGAAAAGTGAAGTGTTTGGGCATTTCAAAGCTTTTAAAGCTATGGTTGAAAAAGAAACAGGATTGCAAATAAAATTCCTAAGGTTAGATGGAGGGGGAGAGTACCTCTCAAATGAGTTTGCAAGGTTCTTGCAGGAGCATGGCATAAAGCAGCAATATTCATGCAGTCATACCCCATAGCAAAATGGACTTGCAGAAAGGAAAAACAGGCATATTGGAGAGGTATCTTGGGCCATGCTAAATGAAAAAGACCTACCAGATTATTATTGGGCTGAAGCAATTGCTACATCAGTTTACATAATGAATAGGACTCCCACTGCAGCAATACATGGCATGATGCCAGAGGAGATGTATACGGGTAGGAAACCAGATATTTCTCATTTGAAAATTTTTGGTTGCATTGCCTATGTTCATGTGCCAGATGAGTTGAGGTCCAAGTTGGATCCAAAGGCTGAGAAGTACATCTTTATTGGTTATTCTCTACAGTAGAAAGGGTATAGATGCTATAACCCTTCTATTCATAAGTTTACAGTAAGCAGAGATGTTGTTTTTGATGAGATGAGTAGTTAGTATAAACCAGTAAATGTGATTGGTGATATAGATGCACAAAATGGTAATGCTGCACAGAATTCACAGCAGCAATCACAAAATATTAGTGGACTTGCAGTGTCCTCTAGCAGTGGTTCACATACTTCACCATGGATAGGCAGATTGAGATCAGGAGGATCTCCTCAAAGCAATGCAGATAGTGGTATGCAGGTATCACGAAAAGGAAAAGAGAAGGTAGATCAGCCCATGGTTGATGTGAATGCAGGTCACTCTTATGTGGATGGTGAATCCAGTGGTCAGAATAGAGCATTGATGATGAGTTGGGTATTCCTTCTGTTGTTACACCTGGAGTAAGGAAGACCAGGGATGTTTTGAGAGCACCTAGAAGTGAGCCTATTTTGCGTAGGTCTACCAGAGCTAGGTATCCTATGGATAGGTTGAAATATGATGGATTTACATCCATTCACTATGCCTATATGGTCAAAGTGATACAGGAAACAGAACCCACTTCTTTTGAGCAAACCATGGGAAAAGAAAAAAGGGAGAAAGCCATGGATGAAGAAATGGATGCCTTGGAAGTAAATGCTACATGGGAATTGGTGCCTTTGCCTAAAGGCAAGAATGCAATTGGCTGTAAGTGGGTTTATAAGGTGAAGCACAATGCAGATGGTTCTGTGAATAGATACAAGGCAAGATTAGTTGTCAAGGGGTATGCACAGACATATGGCATTGATTATGAAGAAACATTCAGTTCGGTCTCAAGGATGGCAACCATAAGAGTAGTCATTGCTATAGCTACATCAAAGGGATGGTCTTTACATCAGATGGATGTAAAGAATGACTTCTTGCATGGTGATTTGCAAGAAGAGGTCTTTATGGAGCAGCCACCAGGTTATGTTCATGCTTTTTATCCTGAGTTTGTTTGCAGGTTGAAGAAAGCCTTGTATGGCTTGAAGCAAGCACCTAGAGCATGGTCTGACAAGATAGGACAATATCTTGTCACTATTGGCTTTCAGATTTCCAAGGCATATTTCTCACTTTATGTGAGAAAAATAGAGAAAGGTATTATGCTGCTTGTCATTCATGCTGATGATTTGATCATCACAAGTGATAGTGATGAATATATCCTTCATGTGAAAATGCTATTGAAGCAGAAGTTTGAGATGAAGGATTTGGGAGAGCTACGTTATTTCTTGGGCATTGAGGTGATTAGATCACCAAGTGGGATACAGCTCTTGCAGAGGCAGTATGGATTGGACATGCTATCCAAATATGGGATGACAGGCTGTAAGCCTATTTCAGTTCCTTTGGAGGAGAATGTGAAGCTGAGCACAGATGCAGGTCAGCTTCTGGAAGACCCTACTATGTACAGACGCCTAGTAGGAAGTTTGATTTATATGACTATTACTAGGCCAGATTTGAGCTATGCTATTGGATTGGTAAGTCAGTTTATGCAGGCTCCAAGGAAACCACCCTTGGATGTGGCTAGATGCATACTCGGGTATGTGAAGTCTGTGAAGATAGTGGGAGAGAGGGAAGGAGTCTCACTTGCGGCTTTCTCACATGCACAAATGGGGGAATACACACAAAGGTGGAGGCTGAAAACAGTTTTCCTCTTCTTAGTTGTGAAAGCCAAAAGAACTCTGGTACAAAGAAATAGAAGAACCCTATATGTGGGTCTCAAACCAAACTCAACTAACTAAGGTGGCATACTAACTGAGACACAAACTAGAGTAGATAAGGATAGCTGTCATCCAGCTATTATTCGTGGGCGGTGTACAGCCCGCATCTCCAGCTAACAAGTCGGTGACATAAATACACAACGGTCACCCTGGCATATCGCGAGTGGAGCTCGATGTCTCAACACTCCACCTTGAGCTCAATCCGAATTCCTGCACACCAAGCAGGTCTCTGAACTTGCACAGCTTCTCTGCGCCCAATGCTTTCGTGAATATGTCAGCTACCTGATCCTCTGTGCTGACATAAACTAGATCAATAAGACCTAGTAAAACCTTCTCCCGCACATAGTGATAATGCACCTCAATGTGCTTTGTTCTAGCATGAAAGACTGGGTTCTTTGCCAAGTGTATATGCTGCTCATGTTGTCACAATAAATGACAACTGGCCCATCTGTAGACTGATGCATATCATAGAGTAGCTTATGCAACCAAGCTACCTCACATGCAGCCATTGCTGCACCCCTGTCTCTTTTTCTATAACCACTTGGACCCATATAGCACCAAGGCATTCTCTCAAGGTCCTCCACTTGTCTTCAAATGGATCTTGTGTTATCCTTGGCAATTTGGATGATCCCAGTGCCAGCCTCTATCCTAAGCCATTTCAGGCTCAAAGCCCATAGGGCTAGAATGATATTGAGCCATTTGTGGCTCAAACCCCATTGGCCTAGCTAAATGTTGAGAAATTTGTGGCTCAAAACCCATATGGCTAGATCCGTTCACCATGCTCCATGGCTATGGTTGTTAACAGTTACCTCTCTCGACTTGTAGATAGAAGATAGATTATCTAAGGTAGAAGAGGGATAGATGGAGAGGTACTCAATGGTGAGTCAATAAGTTAGAGTTTCCTAGCCCTAGATGCTAAAAAAGAAAACACTCTCTATTTCTATTTCTTCACACAAATTTGAACAAATCCTTGATTTAAAAATGTCACAGATCTCTAAAAGAAGAGAAGCACTCAAAATGTACTCATAGATACATGAATCTTCAAAACAAAAGTACTCTGGCTCTGAGGACCACAACGTTGATAATCTTTTAAAGCAAAATGGAGGTAGGAACCCAAGCTACATGAATAGCTTTAAAGTTGTGGAAGGTTCCTCAAGGGGAGGGTTTGTACCTTGACAAAAATAAATTCTTAACACTCAAGAAAGGAGTGTAAGAACCCTAGGCTCTAAAGGATCATCAAGGGGGAGAGAACCTGATACAAACTAGATGTGAAGATAGTGGGAGAGAGGGAAGGAGTCTCACTTGCGGCTTTCTCACATACACAATGGGGGAATAGACACAAAGGTGGAGGCTAAAAATAGTTTTCCTCTTCTTAGTTGTGAAAGCCAAAAGAACTCTAGTACAAAGAAAATAGGAGAACCCTATATGTGGGTCTCAAGCCAAACTCAGCTAACTAAGGTGGCATACTAACTGAACCACGAACTAGAGTACATAAGGATAGCTGTCATCTAGCTATTATTCGTGGGCGATGTACCAAATCTGCAGCTAACAAGTCGGTGACATAAATGCACAATAGTCACCCTGGCATATCACGAGTGGAGCTCGATATCTCAATACTCCCCCTTGAGCTCAATCCTAATTCTTGCACACCAAGCAGGTCTCTGAACTTGCGCAGCTTCTCTGTGCCCAATGCCTTCATGAATATGTCAGCTACCTGATCCTTTGTGCTGACATAAACTAGATTAACGTGAAGGATATCTTCATCACTATCACCTGTGATGATCAAATCATCAACATAAATGACAAGCAGCATAATACCTTTCTCTGTTTTTCTCACATAAAGTGAGAAATCTGCCTTGGAAATTTGAAAGCCAATAGTGACAAGATACTGTCCTATCTTGTCAGACCATGCTCTAGGTGCTTGCTTCAAGCCATACAAGGCTTTCTTCAACCTGCAAACAAACTCAGGATGAACAGCATGAACATAACCTGGTGGCTGCTCCATAAAGACCTCTTCTTGCAAATCACCATGCAAGAAGGCATTCTTTACATACATTTGATGTAAAGACCATCCCTTTGATGCAGCCATAGCAATGACTGCTCTTACGGTTGCCATCCTTGCAACCGGACTGAATGTTTTCTCATAATCAATGCCATATGTCTATGCATACCCCTTGACTGCATTGTGCTTCACCTTATAAACCCACTTACAGCCAATTGCATTCTTGTCTTTAGGCAAAGGCACCAATTCCCATGTAGCATTTGCTTCCAAGGCATCCATTTCTTCATCCATGGGTTTCTCCCATTTTTCTTTTCCCATGGCTTGGTCAAAAGAAGTGGGTTCAGGTTCCTGTATCACTTTGACCATATAGGCATAGTGAATGGCTCTAAATCCATCATATTTTAGCCTATCCATAGGATATCTAGCTCTGGTAGACTTGCACAAAATAGGCTCACTTCTAGGTGCTCTCAAAACATCCCTGGTCTTCCTTACTCCAGGTGTAACAACAAAAGGAATACCCAACTCATCATCAATGCTCTGTTCTGAGCCACTGGATTCACCATCCACATAAGAGTGACCTGCATTCACATCAAACATGGGCTGATCTACCTTCTCTTTTCCTTTTCGTGATACCGGCATACCACTATCTGCATTGCTTTGAGGAGATCCTCCTGATCTCAATCTGCCTGTTCATGGCAAAGTATGTGAACCACTGCTAGAGGACATTGTAGGTCTACTAATATTTTGTGATTGCTACTATAAATTTTGTGCAGCATTACCATTTTGTGCATCTACATCAATCATCACATTTACTGGTTTATACCAGCTGCTCATCTCATCAAAAACAACATCTCTGCTCACTATAAACTTACGAGTAGAAGAGTTATAGCATCTGTACCCTTTCTGCTGCAGAGAATAACCAATAAAGATGCACTTCTTAGCTTTTGGATCCAACTTGGACCTCAACTCATCTGGCACATGAACATAGGCAATGCAACCAAAAATTTTCAAATGAGAAATATCTGGTTTTCTACCAGTATACATCTCCTCTGGCGTCATGCCATGTATTGCTGCAGTGGGAGTCCTGTTCATTATGTAAACTGTTGTAGCAACTGCTTCAGCCCAATAATAATCTGGAAGGTCTTTTTCATTTAGCATTGTGACATGAAGTTGGGGGTAATAAACTTCACGCACCTCTTCACTTCCTGCAGCATTCGAACTGACTGCCCAAGATACTTATCATTGAGAATGAGACATTAGAAAGAAGCTTTTATGCCAAGATACCACACCATACTTTCCTCCCTCAGATGAGAATGAAGATGGTAACATCCCAAGTGATGTTGTAATCAAGCATAGGGAGAAGGAAAGGATCAACAGAGGTTATAATCTCAGCGAGCCGGTCTGTGCCAAAGAGAAGAGCGATACATTGCTGAAAGAAGATCTTGCGGCTCAACATAACATGAATTGATATATATCGTGGAGTTTGAAGGGGCTGATTGGGTCAGATGGGTAGGTTCCGAGGAAACATTGCAACTCCTTCATAGACACCATCACACTTAGCTCAAGACACTCTACAAACTATCATTAGACACAGAGGCCTACAACTTTCAGTAGAGACATGATATCAAAAATTCAAACACACAATGTGCCTTGAGATGGGCTTCGCGCTGATATAAGTTTCGTTGAAAATAGACAGACGGTTGAAGAGATATGGACAGTTTACTGGAAGGGGGTAAAAACTATCATGAAAACAAACTGTCAGACACAGAGACTTATAACATTTTGCAGCAACATTTGATTCAAGATCTAAGCACATAGAGACATGCGCCTAAAGAGAGCTTCGCACTGATATATGTTTCGTAAGAAACAGAGCAGCGGCCAAAAAGTTATGGACAGTTTACTAGACGGGGGTAAAAACTGTCATAAAAACAGGCTGTCAGACACAGAGACTCATAACTTTTTGCAACAATATCTGATTCAAAATCTGATTATACATGAACATGCGCCTTGAAGAGAGCTTCGTGCTGATATAAGTTCATTACAATCGGACTACCGAGCAAAAAGTTATGAGCAAAACACTAACAGGGGGTCAAACTGTCATGAAAACTACCCTCCACCCAGGCTAATTTCACCTGAGCAGGATGCTCCCTCAAGACTCCACCTTCATCAACGATCCACCCCTCATAGATTTCGCCTAGAAGAGGGGAAGAATTTTTCATAGTGGCTCGGAAAACAAATGGGCCATGTGTGCACAGTGAGCAGCCGAATAGAAAGAACTTTTAAGGCTTTGAAAGAAAGAAAGGGAAGAGACACTTAAGAGAGAGAGAGAACCTGAAGTTCACGACCTTCATTACAAATAGAGTGAGAATCCACCTCAACACTACAAACACAAGGGAGAAGAAGAGGTTTCATACATACAAGAGGGAGCGGAAGCTCCAAGACTACTCATAGAGAGAGAATAAACTAGAGAGAGAAGGACTCAAGAGTCTACATAAGAGAATATCTACAAGAGGAAGAGAAGGCTCATGGAAGAGGCTTGGGGAGACTAGAACTACAGCAACATAAGGCCCAATGGTGGAAGAGATTCTGATGAACAAGGGAGAGGAGGGCTCCTTTTATAGAGATTTTGTTACCCTCCTTTACCCATTTACAATTGCTGCCTGTAGATTCCTTTCCCCATCAATCACATAAGCACGTATGTCACCATCCATGTCCTTTTTGGCTACTCTTGCCATGTGTCCCATCAAAAGATGCTCAAGACTCTTAAAATATTGAGAAAGTCAAGAGTCTTCTCACATGGAGCCCATAGGGACCCTCTCTTTTCCACATGTCCACATCCTTCTTATTCCACATAGGAGTTCTAGAAGGATTCCTCTTGACTTCACACTCCTCCACATGCCTTCCACACGCTTGGCATGTGGCCTCTCTTATATTATTGGAACACATGGACATGAGCCCATCTCTTTATATGACTCACTCTTCCTATTTTCTAAAAAACTCATAATATCCCATACACAAATAACTCTCACCCCATACCAAGGTATTTATAATTCATACCTATGGTATTTACAATGAGCCATTCCACTCATCCTCTCAATATCATAGAAAATAGAAATAAGTGAGAGCCGCTAGGCTATCACTTGATACTCAAACTCTTATCAAACATAGAGAAAAACAATATCAATGCCAAGTTAAAAATATCAATTTTTGGCGTCACATCTTTCCTCCCCCAGCAGATCCTCTCTAGTATAGAGAGGGTCTGCTGGCCCTCAAGGTGGTCGAGCATAGAAGAATTTAAGGCGATACTCATTGGTGCATCCGGGTATCACCATGCCATCAACATCCTCAAGCTGAAAGGTTCCATTCATGACATTCATATACATCCTTATGGAAGCGTGGCCGAAAGTAACCAATCTCTGCTTCTGTTGTGGAGTTAACCCTCGAGGAAAGATGCCTTCTTCCACATATTGCTGAACATCTTTTAGTTTTGGCCATCCAGTGTCTACCCAAAAAACCACCCCCCGGTCTGGCACTACAATGGCTTTAGCTAACTCATCTGCCCTTTGATTTTCTTTTCTGTTTATATGAACAAACTTGCAAAAATCAAAGCGACTACATTGTGCCATAGCCTTTTGATTAAGCTCCTTCAAATGAGGACTTCTTGTCTTGTAATGCCCTTGCATTTGCTTTATAATAAGCTGAGAATCTCCTCTTACTTCCAATTCTTTAACTTGACTTTGAAGACAACCCTCCAAACCAAGAATCAAAGCATTATACTCAGCTGCATTGTTAGTTGTGATACCTGGAAGCTCTTGTCCTCTTGCCCATACCTCTTGACCTTCAGGATTCATCAAGACTATCCCCCCGGCTCCTTGTTGGCATGAAGGACTAAAAGCCCCATCAAAATACAAAACAAAAGCTGTTGGTGGTGTATCCCTTTCATCTTTAATGTTCTCCTTACATTTCTTTTCTTCTCCTAGATCCTCCTGCCCTGTGAGCAAATCTGCCATAGTGGACCTAGTGGTATTTTCAGTGACAAAAGAGAAAGAGAACTCTTGAAGCTCTGACAACCATTTTGCAAATCTCCCCCCAGGATTAGAGGCTTGTGAACTAGATATGCTAATACAGACTGAGAGGTAAGGAAGAAAAATGGTCGAGGTAATAAATAGGAGTGAAACTTTCTGATGGAAAACACTAAAGAGAGAGCTTGCTGCTCCATTTCTTCATACCTTGTTTCCACATCTGTAAGTTGTCGGCTGGCATAATAGATGGGTTGCATTCTACCTACCTCTCCTTTTTGTAGCAATACAGCACCAACTGAATGCAAAGATACACTTGGATTTACATAAAAGTCTTGAGACCAATCAGGGGGCTTCAATATTGGGCCCTTACTCATGGCCTCCTTAAGTTGCTGGAAAGACTCTTGTTGCTCCATACCCCATTGGAAAGAAACTCCTTTTCTTGTCAACAAGTTCATGGGATGCACTATCTCTGTGAAATCATCACAAAAGCATTGATAATACTTGCTCTTTCCTAGAATTTTGTGAACACCAGTGACACTCTCAGGACTTGGCAATGCCATGATTGCTTGAACCTTGTTAGGATCCATTTGCAGGCCTTCTTGAGACACAATATGCCCCAACAAGACTACTTTTGTTTGAGCCAAATGACACTTGCTAGGATTTAGACACCCTTTTGCTTCATCAATCCTAGCTAAGGCCATCTTTAAATTCTCCATGTGATCTATGCACCGAGAATAAATGCAAAAATCATCCAAAAACACCCTTATGAACTTTCCCAAGTAAGGCTCTAGGACTTGACTCATGAACCTTTGAAATGTAGCTGGTGCATTGGTCAACCCAAAAGGCATCACTCTGTAAGCAAAAACTCCCCAAGGTGTGACAAATGATGTTTTCTTTTGATCTTCCTCCCGAATACGAATTTGAAAGTACCCAGAATACCCATCACATACAGAATACATCTCATGCCCTGCTACTTGGTCTAGTATTTCATCTTGGAATGGCAAAGGAAAATGATCCCTCTTAGTGCATGCATTCAAAGGACGAAAGTCCACACAAACTCGCCACTTATTTCCTTTCTTTGGTGTGACAACTATAGGAGGTATCCATTCTGAATCATCAACAGGAAAGATGAATCCCACCTCAAGTAGTTGTGTTACCTCTTTCTTTAGTGCCTCCAATTGCCTTAAGCGTTGCACAACTGGCTTGCTTTCTGGCTTCAACTCAATCTTGTGCTCCACAAGAGAGATTGGCCGAACCTGTGAATAGCTTGTTGCAAAGAGACATGGAAAATCATCTAGCATATCTAAGTACTGGAGCTTCTCACTACCTGATAGAGAATCACCAAGAAGCTCTTCATTGCGTTGGCATCGTTTAATGTGCTCCACATCCTCCACATGAAGTTGCACCACCACCTTGTTCCTTCCTGACTCATCCCGATCAGCACCAAGACAAAGACCAAAGGCCACTCCTTCCACCTCACCCTCTGAGTTGGACTCCTCGGAGCTACACCCTGTCTCTTCTTCTTCATCGGTTAAGTCAGAGCCTTGAACTCTCTGATGTTAAAGACTCCTCCTTGACAACTTCCTTCTTGCGGCTTCTGATGTTGTAGCGCACCTTCTTATCATTTCCCTGCAAAATCAATTCTCCAGTATCCCACTTTTGAATAGCCTTCACCTTGCGTAGCCAAGGCCTTCCCAAAATCAATGGATAGGCACGTGCATCTGGCTTGGTAGGGATCACCTGAAAAGTAGTCGGCACAGAAATTCCACATACATCCACTTCTAGATTCTTCACAACTCCCAAGGTCTTAACCCTAGTGTTGTCAGCCAATTTGATGCGATAAGGAGAGGTAGTACTAGAGTATTTTAAATCAGCATCAATCATGGTTTTCTCACTCATGACATTAATCGATGCACCTCCATTAATGTACACATTAGAAATCACTTGACCATCAATGATCACATCAACCACAGGTACATCATCACCAACATCTATATCTACCTTTTGAACAACAGGATTGGCACTTTTCTTCTTTTTCTTCTTTGACACCCTTGTGCTTGCTAGTTTTCCCCATTCCTTCCGTAGTTTTGGAGACAAAGCAAGTAATTGACCAAAGGTGATATGAGCTTCCTTTTCTTTAAGGTCGGACAACAAGTCATAGCTTTGAATTCCTTGTCCTAAAGGAAAGTCTGACTGGCTAATTCTCCTTCTAGATGCCTTCTTTTTCTTACTACAGTGTTCCTCTTCCTGATGTTCCTCATCTACTTCTTCCTTGCTTTCTTCTTCTTCTTTTGGTTTACCACGCCCCCGTTTAGCCATCATTACCTCTCTTTCTTCATCCCCTGAAGAAGCTTCTAACAAGAATACTTGTTTTTCTTCTTTCTTTCTCAATCTAGGACACTCGGGGTGATAGTGACCTTTTTCATTACATTCATAGCAAGTGACCCCACTCCTATCTCGAGGCCTATCTTCACTCTTTGGTGCTCTAGGTTGCCGTGCACTAACCAAATGCAATTTCAAATCAGCAAACTCTGCCATCAATTGGGAGATATTATGATCTAACTCAGAGGACTTTGGCACCTGAGGAGTGCCCCTTACCTCCACCTTAGAAGTTGAAGCTGTTGAAGACACAAAATAGGATTCGATCTTAAGAGAAGCTTCTTTCTTGGTCGCAATGTGAAGCGCCTCCACGTATATTGTTGGATCTTTACTCATTACTTTTGAGCGAAGATGAGGCTCCAAAGCCATAACAAATTTGCGCATCTTTAAGTGCTCCATCCCTGAGAGACTTTGAGGGGCCGATGATGCAGATGCCACAGCTCGCAAAGCTGCCCTTTCATACTTTGTCCATAAAGTTTCATATCGGATTGTCAACGTAGAGACCAACTCACCCTCTCCTTGACAGAACTGGTCCAACTGCAACATCAAAGCATTTGGTGACTCCACTGCCCCAAATCTCTGCTTCATTGCTGCCACCACTTGGTCCCAGTCCTCCTTGGTAGAGTCCGGCAAGGTCTCATGCCAACTCAAGGCTACACCTTCAAGAAAATCAGGCAAAATCTCCGCCCGATCCTTCATGGACCATCCAGAAAGCCGGCATCCTCGAACAAAATCCCGAAGATAAGACTCCGGGTCTTCCCCTTGGGTCCCTCGAAACACTGGAATCTTCACCATGATGAAACACAAAAAGGAGACACCAAGATCCAAATAATATCCCAAACAAGATCCGAACAAGATCCCACAGAGCCTTAGTATATCAAGACCAACTTATTATGCATAACCACTTGTTGAAAACCCTCCACAATGTGATCCTCAACAAAATCTTCAAAAATAAGTGACCAACCAGCACCATGAAAACATTGTGTATATATGCATTCTAGAATCACCCTTCTCACAATAGGAAGTGCACATAAAAGCTTTAAGATATTGTACTCTTCATCATTTGCATAGCAAAAGAAGTCGAAAGCATTAAGAATCACCACTCCACTGTTATAGTCAAAAACTACCCAAAGACTCAACTCTTCTTCACACCAAGCTGCCAGTGCATGGATCAATCCCCAATTTATCATTGTGCCTGCTACCGGCGTTGTCAATTCACCAACATATTCAACAATGCAAACATAAAGGATATGATCATGGTGACTGTGCGAATAGCTTGAGCATCACCTTCACATTCTTCAAGTTCTCTTAAACGGGTTGCAATCTCTTCTAACGGAGTTCTTCCAGGCATCTTCTTTATCTCATACAAACACATGCCTCTTCTAGGCATAACATGCAATCAAGTACACCCGAGACCGTTTAGTAAGGTGGGATGAATCCAATACCAAACATACCCGGCGTCTCCACCAAAAGATGTGACATGAAGTTGGGGGTAATAAACTTCACGCACCTCTTCACTTCCTGCAGCATTCGAACTGACTGCCCAAGATACTTATCATTGAGAATGAGACATTAGAAAGAAGCTTTCATGCCAAGATACCACACCATACTTTCCTCCCTCAGATGAGAATGAAGATGGTAACATCCCAAGTGATGTTGTAATCAAGCATAGGGAGAAGGAAAGGATCAACAGAGGCCATAATCTTGACATAACATGAACTGATATATATCGTGAAGTTTGAAGGGGCTGATTGGGTCGGATGGGTAGGTTCCGAGGAAACATTGCAACTCCTTCATAGACACCTTCACACTTAGCTCAAGACACTCTACAAACTATCATTAGACACAGAGGCCTACAACTTTCAGTAGAGACATGATATCAGAGATTCAAACACACAAAGAGATGTGCCTTGAGATGGGCTTCGCGCTGATATAAGTTTCATTGAAAACAGACAGACAGTTGAAGAGATATGGACAGTTTACTGGAAGGGGGTAAAAACTGTCATAAAAACAAACTGTCAGACACAGAGACTCATAACATTTTGCAGCAACATTTAATTCAAGATCTAAGCACATAAAGACATGCGCCTTAAAGAGAGCTTCGCACTGATATATGTTTCGTAAGAAACAGAGCAGCGGCCAAAAAGTTATGGACAGTTTACTAGACGGGGGTAAAAACTGTCATAAAGACAGACTGTCAGACACAGAGACTCATAACTTTTTGCAACAATATCTGATTCAAAATCTGATTACACTGAACATGCGCCTTGAAGAGAGCTTCGCGCTGATATAAGTTTCATTACAATCGGACTACCGAGCAAAAAGTTATGAGCAAAACACTAACAGGGGGTCAAACTGTCATGAAAACTACCCTCCACCCAGGCTAATTTCGCCTGAGCAGGATGCTCCCTCAAGACTCCACCTTCATCAACGATCCACCCCTCATAGATTTTGCCTAGAATAGGGGAAGAATTTTGCATAGTGGCTCGGAAAACAAATGGGCCATGTGTGCACAGTGAGTAGCCGAATAGAAAGAACTTTTAAGGCTTTGAAAGAAAGAAAGGGAAGAGACACTCGAGAGAGAGAGAACCTGAAGTGACCTTCATTACAAATAGAGTGAGAATCCACCTCAACACTACAAACACAAGGGAGAAGAAGAGGTTTCATACATACAAGAGGGAGCAGAAGCTCCAAGACTACTCATAGAGAGAGAATAAACTAGAGAGAGAAGGACTCAAGAGTCTACATAAGAGAATATCTACAAGAGGAAGAGAAGGCTCATGGAAGAGGCTTGGGGAGACTAGAACTACAGCAACATAAGGCCCAATGGTGGAAGAGATTCTGATGAACAAGGGAGAGGAGGGCTCCTTTTATAGAGATTTTATTACCCTCCTTCACCCATTTACAATTGCTGCCTGTAGATTCCTTTCCCCATCAATCACATAAGCACGTATGTCACCATCCATGTCCTTTTTGGCTACTCTTGCCATGTGTCCCATCAAAAGATGCTCAAGACTCTTAAAATATTGAGAAAGTCAAGAGTCTTCTCACATGGAGCCCATAGGGACCCTCTCTTTTCCACATGTCCACATCCTTCTTATTCCACATAGGAGTTCTAGAAGGATTCCTCTTGACTTCACACTCCTCCACATGCCTTCCACACGCTTGGCATGTGGCCTCTCTTATATTATTGGAACACATGGACATGAGCCCATCTCTTTATATGACTCACTCTTCCTATTTTCTAAAAAACTCATAATATCCCATACACAAATAACTCTCACCCCATACCAAGGTATTTATAATTCATACCTATGGTATTTACAATGAGCCATTCCACTCATCCTCTCAATATCATAGAAAATAGAAATAAGTGAGAGCCGCTAGGCTATCACTTGATACTCAAACTCTTATCAAACATAGAGAAAAACAATATCAATGCCAAGTTAAAAATATCAATTTTTGGCGTCACAGCATGCCCCAAGATACCTCTCCAATATGCCTGTTTTTCCTTTCTGCAAGTCCATTTTGCTGTGGGGTATGACTGCATGAATATTGCTGCTTTACGCCATGCTCCTGCAGGAACCTTGCAAACTCATTTGAGAGGTACTTTCCCCCTCCATCTGACCTTAGGCATTTTATTTACAGGCTCGTTTCTTTTTCAACCATAGCTTTAAAAGCTTTGAACTGTCCAAACACTTCACTTTTCTTTTTCATAAAATACACCCAAACTTTTTTGTTGTAGTCATCACAATAAAAGTGACAAAATAATGACAGCCTCCAATAGATGCAGCTTTAGTAGTCCACACATCAGAGTGGATTAATTCCAATGGCTTCTTACTCTCTTGAACATGCCTAGGAAATGGTTCCCTTACCTGTTTTCCAAATTGACAGGCTTCACATAGCTTATGCATTTCTGCAACCTTGAATTTCGACAATCCTGCAACAATATTCTGGGCCTGCATTGATTTAAGTCATTGTACATTAACATGACCAATGCATTTATGCCAGATATCAATATCTGCAACTACACCGGTCCCAGTGCAAACATTGCTGCACTCAATTCAGGCATGTCCGCATCCAATGTAAACATCCTACCCTTCTTCTTTCCTTTTGCTATCAAGCGACCGTTATTTTTCATATCCTCAACAAAGCATCCATGAGGATTAAATCTGACTTGCAAGCCCTGCTCAACCATTTGACCAATAAAAACCAGGTTCTTGGTGATGTTCAGAACATGAAATACATCAAACAGATATTTCTTTTTCCCATCCTGCATAAACAAAGGAATTCTACCAATCTGCACAATAGGATGTGCAGTATTATCACCAGTCTCCACAAATCCTGGTTTTTCCATTTTCCTTGCATCCTGCATTCATTCTACATGACCTGTCATGTGGTTTGATGCACCTGAGTCAACGTACCACACATCATTGCTTTCTTCTGCACTTGTCACAAAATTGGTCATGTGCTACACCATAAACAAATGCTCGTTTTTGTCATCACCCTATCTACTAGAGGATGCATAATTGCCGTGCTGCAATTTTCCATTCATAATGTCATTCTGCTTTTTGTAGTAGTCTTTAGCCATATGACCCATTTTACCACAATAGTAGCATTCAACATTGCTATTTGCATTTTGAACTCTCTGCCATCCACCACGGCCTCTTTGGCTCCCCCTGCCTCTAGAGTTTCCACGTCCTCCTCCATAGGACTAGTTTTCTTGAGTTTGCTACATATTCTGATTTCTACCATGGCCTCCAGATCGGCCTCCTCTACCTCTACCTCTACCTCTTCCAGCATTTGAGTAGAAGACAGTTTCTTTTGAAGTTCCTCCTGAAGAAGATGCACCACCATTTCTCTACTCTTCAAAAATTAGAAGAGCAAACAACTCCTCAAAATCAGGAAATTTTTCACGAACGGCAATGGATGTTTGGAACTGTGCATAATCCTTTCCTAGACCATTCAAGGTCACAGAAACTAGATCATCATCTTCCACTGGCAACCCAATGGAAGGAAGTGCATCTGCAATTTTCTTCACCTTCATGTGGTATTCATTGATGCTCATATTTTCTCTCTGCACATTGTGCAACTCCTGCTTAAGCTGCATTTTCCTGGCTTGTGTATTTGTGCTGTACATTTTTGCCAAAGTATCCCATGCCTCCTTTGGCGTACTTGCATCTTGAATATGCACAATCAAAGAATCCAAAATACTGATAGACAGCCAGTACATAACTTTTCTGACTCTCTCATGCCATCCTTTAAATGCCTGGATTTCTTGTTGATTGGGAACATTAGAAAGAACTGGTTCTTCTTCATTTCCTAAAATGAACTCCCAATAGCCTTTTCCCATAAGGAAATTCATCATTCTAAACTTCCATGCTTGGAAGTTGTTCTTGTAAAACTTTTCAGTGACAATCTAAGAAAGAGAATCAGACGCCATTACAGAACACTGCAAAAAATTCTGTCACTACAAAAAACACAGCTTCTGCCTCACACAGGCAAATCTGCAAAATTGACGAAAGTGGTATTTGACCACACAGTCACTTCCTAGTGACGATTTTGCATCAACAGGCAATAAGGATGATTCTGTAACTCCCAGTATACCTGTGCACAGGCATATGATGCAATTTCTGCGGCAACTTTTCACCGACCTGTAGAGCAGTGGTCGCATAGCAAAAACAGGGCCTTTTTCTGAGTGCCTGTGAAGAACTTCTGTCTCCAAAACGGGCCCCGAAACGGCCTTTGCCCTTGCCCGCAGCATATACTGCCCTCTCGCCACACCGCGAAGGGCGTCTCAATCTAAGACAGTGCACTCTTGCACTTCCAGCTGTGCTACCTGTAGAGATTTTCTCCCAAACTCGAAAAAGGAAAGCAACACTGGTCCTCTTACCAGGACACCGCGAACTTGGTTTGCTTTCTTGAGCTCCTTACCATGAACCAGGCTCTGATACCATGTGAAGATAGTGGGAGAGACGGAAGGAGTCTCACTTGCGGCTTTCTCACATACACAATGGGGAATACACACAAAGGTGGAGGCTGAAAACAGTTTTCCTCTTCTTAGTTGTGAAAGCCAAAAGAACTCTAGTACAAAGAAAATAGGAGAACCCTATATGTGGGTCTCAAACCAAACTCAGCTAACTAAGGTGGCATACTAACTAAGCCACGAACTAGAGTACATAAGGATAGCTCTCATTCAGCTATTATTTGTGGGCAGTGTACCAACTGCATCTGCAGCTAACAAGTCGGTGACATAAATGCACAACAGTCACCCTAGCATATCATGAGTGGAGCTCGATATCTCAACACTAGATGTATGGGTGGAGAAACTAATCAAGCATCCACACCCATATGAAAGCCAAAAAACTATATCCTACATAGTCGTATAAAAAAAGTAGTCATCTACAACATCACCATCACCACCACAATCATCAACAGCAGAGTGGTTGTCATCATAATACATGTCACATAGTGAAATGTGCTCCAAGGTCTGTGTGGTCTCTTTCCTCATCAAGATCGAGGGAGTGATAGCATGAAATTAGATATAACCCCCCCTTAGTGTCTGCATGACTGCTGCCTCAAGCTCATCGATGTAGAGGTCAAACAAGCTAGGTGATAAAGGACATCCTTGTTTGACTCCAATCATACTCAGAATCGCATCTGTCCATCTAGCTCCTATCTGAACTCTACCTGAGACTCTCTCATAAAGTGCCATAATAGTCCATATAGCCTCTTGATCATAGCCCAAGTACTACAAATCCCAGATGATGAGGTGGGCTCTAGAAGCTGTGTCTAAGGCTTTGCAAATATACACAAAGCAAAAATAAACCCACAAAGAGAGAGAGAGAGAGAGAGAGAAAGAGAGATGTTGTATTCCAAAGATATTAATATATACATGATCACCCCTTAGAGTTAGGGTTTGTTCAATGAATCTTATCTCTGTGGTGCAATTCACACTATTCACAATAGATGATATAAAGATCATAGTTCAATCTAATACCTGCTATAGACAAAATAGTCAAATCTTCAACATTTAAGTTTGAGACTTTTATCATTATGAATTGATTCACCACCACCTATTGCAATGGGATATCCAAGCCAATAAACAAGGTCTTGAAGTCAGTCTTAAAAGGATGGTGAATGCAAGCCATGCATATTGGGACTTCAAATTGGATAAATCACATTGGGTCTACTACATTGGCTAAAATGTCACCACCACTCTAATCCCATTCTAAATGACCTAATGGGTAGAAATAGTGGTGCCAATAGAGATTTTGGACCTAAGTCTCCAAACAAGCATATACTTAGCAAGATTGAAGCCATCCAAAGTTGACTCTATTAGCTAGCTAAGCTTGATGGAATCTGAGCAAGAGGGACATGGGTCGAGCAAGTGATTTAAGACAAATTCATACAAAAGGGACTCCTCGAAATCTAAGATGAAAGTGAACCAAATTTCTTAACCCAAATGTGCAAGAGCTCCAAGGGAAGTACAATATTCTTTCTAATGATAAGGGTATCCAAACAAGCTAGGGGCCACAAACAATGGCCTCCAATCCAAACAAAAGGCACACATGAGCATGGTGTGTGAGACAATTAGCCAACTACAAAATGAAGGAGCACAGGACTATGATGTCTTGTACCTACTCCCACATGCTCTTGAAAAAGACTTAATAGCCCCATTTCCACTTGCAAGGCTACCAATGAGAAAAATGAAGGAGCACAAGACTATGATGGCTTGTACCTACTCCTACACATTGTTGTGAGAGACTTAGTATCCCCATTATTATTGTTATGAAAATTATATTTCTGATATATCTTGCTTTGGATGTTATTATTTTAGTCAAGTGTGACTATGGCAAAGTACTTCATAGGAGTGCACCGAAGTCCTAGTGGATACTTTGTGTGGTTAGTTGGGGACGCCTGACTAGCTTGTGTTTTTCCATGCTAGATGGTCGGTATTGTGGGTGATTCCATGTTAATACTGATGTCGCTAGTGTTATTGGTGTTGTGCTTGATTATTGTGCTTTGAGCATAGTTATGTTGGGATCATCTTGCCCACGACCATGGGCATATCATACTCACCCCAACCCGATGACACGTGTCAATAGTCTATCCCTACACCCATTGCCATGCTCCTACCCTACACCCATTCCTATAGGTCAATCCCTATGCTCATTGCCTTAGAGCTAACCCTATGACTGTGGGGATAGCTCTGGGAACAGACCCATTGTCAAAAATATAGAATTAAATTTGAGGCAGAGTGTACCTCCACATAGATCTCATACATGCACTTGAGGTTTGGAAGAATTTTATCCAAGGAACTTGATCCCAAGGAAAGTTTTTCGAACTACACATGGCCCATTTTTTGCCCTAGTTTGGGATTGGCTCTCCAACTAGGAGCTCCATTCCTAGCTTTCACTCAGTGTTAGGGCGTCGGCGTGAGGACCCCTCTAGCTCTAATGAGATGGAGAGCTTGAATGAGGAAATACAAGATCCGATAGGACCAAGGGCTTCCAGACCCCCCTACACTAGCTTAGCTTAACCTAGTTCTCCTTCTCCTTTCGAAGCCTCTAGATTAAGAGGTACAATATCCAACATGTTTGGACGGCTGGGTGGAATGGATTCAGCACATATGGAGAACCTTTTTGCCAGTATGTCCCATGAAAGGGGAGGCTAGTAACAACCAACTCTTGTGCCATAGGTAGGGACTAAGGCTTCCTTTGTTGACTTAGGACCCACATCCTCATAGGGCATCCTAACTTGGAATGCATGGAAGACGAAGACCCATGGATGAGGGACTTCGTGGGGCAAAAACTTGGCCGAGGAAACACACGAGGCTTCCAAGGGGTAACTCTTATGAACTTCCAACCTTTAAGGTGCCCCCAACATTTTCAAGCTATGTGGTACTACAAAGTCCACCTTACAAGCTAATGCAAGGAACATCCATGCAGATGCCTAGTGACCCGCTTCCTCCTAGAGGCAGATAGTTTCCTCCCGTAGCTACAACCCTAGTGTACGAGGGAGAAGGTTGCACAGCCCCAACACTAGTACCATAAACCCAATGGATCCCACCACTAGGGCCAAGCTTGAGAGGCCACCTCTATGACACATTAGGCCCACAACAATGCCACCTCCACCAGCATCCTAAATGGTGCTACCGGATAAGGCAATGCATATCATGGTGAATGCACAAGGAAGGGGGGGCGCTGCACCCTTGGCCGCACCCATATTTCCAGAAGGATTGCCAATCCCTCTAGGAGTCGAGACCCATAGCCATCTCTCAATTGATAACTAAATTTCTTGGGGAAGGAGATACGGTCTCCCACGTGGAGTGATTTGAGCAAATATGCAAAGCATTTGATGCTCTCGGAGATCTAAAAATGGTTAATGAAGTTGGACTCAGCTTGGATGGCAAGGCAGGCCAATGGTAACTTGTATGCATTATATCAAAGTCTAGATAAATGAAGTTAAGAAGGTGCCCAAGGTTTAACCCTCTCAATTTTCCTCCAATATCTTTGATTAAGTGGGGGGAAATGTCAAATGATAGGTCCTTGAAGGCAAAAACTCTTGTCAATGAGCACTTCACCATCAGCTAGGGATAGGAGCTATTGGCTATAGCAGAAGAGCTCATCAAAGGATCTAGTAGAATTTTAGAAAGATTCTATAGTTTTTTAATCAACCAAGTCCTTGGCATATGCAAACCAACTCCTTTTATTAAGTTTCTCAATTTAGCTCTTAGAAAAACGATTATAAATTGATATGGTGACATCTTTGCATGTCTTCCTCTTTGATTCTCATCCTTGGCCAACATTCCCATACAATAATCAAGGTCATTAAAATGAGGCTCCATTTTCCCTAAGAATCTCCCATTGTAGCAGGTATTATATTAAGGTATCCTATCATTTCTAGGTGGATGTTGAATGGGCTTTCCCATCATCATAATTATGACACCTCCATTTTGTTTGTTTTTGGGGAGTGAACAAGTGGAATTTTGAGAAATTAAAGTAATCTTAATACTTTTGCATGCTTGAAACATGGAATCAATAGCCAAAACGTTTCCAATAGTGTTATAAATGCAAGTATGAGAGGCAAAAGTTATTTTTTTGTTAGGTAGGAGATATAATATAATACAAATCAGGGATAAATAAGTTTAAGGTGGTATCAAGGTAAATGTATCAACCCATTCTTACCCTCGATTTATGTGTATATATATAGATATGTGACTGAATACATCTTTGAGTTAAGGTAATTTCCATTTAGGGTGGGAATCTATAGGTGTATCATAGAGTGCCTTCAAATTAAGAGAATTTCCATGTCACCAAAACTAACCACCACATAACATGGACACATTGGATTGGTAAATTCCATTTAGAAATTCCCTTAAAATCTTATGAAAGAAGGTTGAATCTCCCATCACACTCCCAAGCACCTTGTCTTACTTCTATCCTGTCTCTTGGTCTCTTGAAGTTGTAGCTTTCTATTATTCTTCATGGGGATCACATCTAAAGCCTCTTCTCCCTATTCTATGACCACTCTTGTACCTATCCTCTTCCTCGATCCATCACCCAAATCATCGTGGTTGTATCTCTCTCTTCTTTTTTAGTATAATCTAAAGGAGATTCTACCTATTCTATGACCACTCTTGGACACAAATCCTTTGGCTTCATGGCTTTTGATTCCACTTGTCACATGGCTAAAGGTGGTATGTGTGAGGGTGGACTAGACTCATAGATCATATCCTACCTCGGTCACATGTTGTACTTGTAGACATGAAGCTTATGGAGTGAAAAATCTTGAGTATTTGATCTTGCTAGGGTATATCAAAAGTAGAGGTTGGAAGATGTAGTGGTTTTGTGCATGTAGATTTTATTCTCATTAGAAAGTGATCCTAGTAGGTAGACAAAAGAATTTTCTAATAAACTTCTATCAATTTTAGTGTGAAATAGGAAGCAACATAAGCATATGCTTATGTATATAGAAGAATGAGTGTTCTTAAAATGCCTAATGTTAATTCTTAGATCATTTATGTTTTCATTCAATTAATTTTTTTATTCATTCATGTGTGTAATTTCTTTTCTTGATTCATTCATGTTTCTATTCCATTAACACTTCAAAAGGACACTTGCCCCACTGTTATTCCATTTTTTTCTTGATGTGATAATTCTAAGGAAAATTCCCCCCCTTATGTCACATCAGTGTTATCTTTATTCTATTCGAGATAGATATTAGCATTGGCAGCTAAAATCCCATTCTTCCTTTCAACTATTGCATTTTGCTAAGGAGTATTTGCACATGTGAGTCTCCTTTGAATGCCATTATTTTTGTAAAAATGCATGAATGCTGAAGACATGTATTCACCTCCTGTATCTGATCTCATGACTTTGATCTTTTTGTCCGTTTGGTTCTCTACCATGGCTTTGAATTCTTGAGATCTTGAAAAGACTTCAGGTTTCTCTTTTAGGAAGTAGACCCAACAATATCTATTGTAGTCATCGATGAAAGCCAAGTAATAAAGTGAACCATTGATGCTATGATCGGCATAACCCCATACATCTGTATGAATCAAATTGAGAATGCCTCTTGCTCGAGAGGTGATGTTGCCAAATTTGGTTCTCTTTTCTAACCAAAGCAACATGCTTCACAAACTTTTCTAAGATTCCAATTGCCATATTCTAATTTCTTATCTGCATAAAGATTTTGAAATGGACATGTCCATATCTCTTGTGCTATACTATGAAAGTGGCATTGGTTTTTGTTGTTGAGCTGACATGGCATGCAAGTCTAGTACTGAAGCTAGCATTCTAAACAAACGTCCTTCCTTTATTGCATTTCCTACTAGATGACATCCTTTGGAATTCTCTCAAATTGTGCATTCATCTCACTCAAAGAGGACTTGGTAGTTATGCTCTATCATTTGTCCAACTGACAAAAGTTTTTTGCTTGGTTTTGGACCATAGAGGAAATCTTTCACCAATCCTTTTGTATGAGTGAAATTGATGTCTTTCCCTTGAACTGGATTCACTGTGCTATCTGTAGTGTAGATAATATTCTTCGTTTCTTCCATTGGTTTCATTTTTGTGAGTCATTCTTGATGCTTTGTCATGCGAGATGATGAACCACTATTAACATGCCATGGATCTTGATCTGTTTGATTGACTTGATAACTGCATTTAGTCATAATGACTATGACTTTGATCTCCACCATAGTGATTTCCTCTTCCACAAAAATTCCCTATTGTTACTAGATTGACTTCTCTGGTCATATATCTTCTTGCATCAATCTCTTTCATAGTGTCCAAACCTATGACGGTAGTTGCATTGAATGTTTGACACATTGGTGGATGCATTCACTCTTCCTTGAAATATTCCTCTATTGGAATGATTTCCTCTTCTATGATGATGCTGATGCTGACTTTGATGCTTCTCATTTTGATTTTGATGCTGATGTTGTTGATTTGGATGCTTATGTTCACTTTGTTGGGATATTCTTCCTTTACCTCTAACACCATATTGGAGAATTTGGGAATTGCCCAAGTCCCACTTTCAAGTAAGAGGTTAAGATTTGACCATGTTGCCAAAACTAGAACCCTTATATAAAAGTGGGACTTCGGAGCATTCCCTAGTATGGTGTTTAGGATGGATTCCACTTTCAAGTAATCGGTTAACAATTGACCATGTGGCCAAATCTTAACAATATTGGGACTTCCCAAACTATATGACAATTCCCAAATTCCCTAATATAGTGGTCTCTACCTCTACCTCTATTTGAGGCTGCAAATGCTTGCTCATTGGAATGACCTTTGGATGCTTGAATGGAATGAGACTTGAGTTCTTCACCAAGTAAAACTACTTGTAATTCTTTAAGAGTTGGGACTTGACTTGAATTGAGAGGAGGCTGAAGAATCAGTTGGCAGAAACTCTTATTGATTTGGTTTCTCAGTGTGAGAATCTTGTATGTGTTCTTAGACTCATAAAGAGCAGAGAACATATCCCATGCTTCCTTTGATGTGTTAACTATGTTGAGCTACCCAAGCATGACATCTTGCATGCTTTGATTAATTAAATGATGTGAATATTTGTCTTTCTTGTCCCATTCTACCTTTTCTCGAGCAATGGTAGGATCTATTGTTGTAGGTGTGGAGGGCCATTGGTGCAGGCGTACACCCTGCTGCTTGTGTTTCAACAATGGTGGGAGTTGTTAGTGCACTAGATGGTTGAGGTGTAGACCCATCGACCTACTCCCATTTTTCATGAAGTACAAGAAACTTATTCATTCGGTATTTCCATGTGCCATAATTGGAGTTGTCTAACTTAGCAGATGCCTCCAAATTAAGGTTGCTAGTGGTAGACATGATGCAAAAAATGTACTCAAAGTGCCTATGAAAATCACTATCTAAATGGACTACAATCTAAACTACTGTGGTGAAAATATAACTACAATAATATCCAATTTGATACAAGGCTTGTGGAAAATGATTATGAGAATAGACAAGAGGCTTTACAAGGCTCAAAATAGTGTAATAAAAAAAGGCCAGGTTGAACTACTCTACTATGATCTAGAGCTAGGCCAATCATCAAGAAATGAAAATCAACAAATAATTTCTTTTCTTTTGTTCCTTTTAGGTGTTTGGTCAGATGCATCAATGAAGAAATCAAAGATAACTTTCCATATAGGCCCCTTTCCTTCAGCCCCTCTTCTTTAGCCCATTTCTTACCCTCTTCTCTTACTCCTTTCTAGGCTAAGATACATGGTTCACCCTTAGGGTTTATGTATTTTCTTAGAGCTTCCATCAAGCTAATATCACTCAAAATGAACCCTATAAGTTCCCTCTCTGGCTGTTGTTCTACCTCAGCTAGCTACTACTACTCCAAGCTAGTTTTGTCATAGACAAAGTATTGAACACAAGGTTTTCTTAGATCATTTCAAAGTAAAAAGAAATTTTATCATGCAAAAGATAAGGTACAATTTTCTCATCTAGGTCAAAGTAAAATTCTACACCGTTTGGCTACTGTGAGCATCTTAAGAAGGGGGGTCCCTAGTAGACTGTCATTTTTTTACAATGAAGGATAGAAAAGTAGACAAGTAGCCTTCATATGATGTAAAAGTAGCATCACTTTTGCCTAACACTAAGATAAATGAGGTCATACTTCTTCTCTAAGAGCAAATTCTCTTGCTTAAGAAGGAGGATAGTGAATTAAAGTATAAATTTCAAGATCTAGAGGAGAGAATGAAAGGTGATGCCTAGCGTCACGTTTTCCTAACACTAGGAAAAATGAGGTCATACTTCTTCTCCAAGAGTAGATTCTCTTACTCAAGGAGGAGGATAGTGAATTAAAGCAAAAATTTCAGAATCTAGAGGAGAGAATGAAAGTGAATGAGCTGAACAAGCCAACTCCCATTTTAGTTTTAGATGATGAATTAGTATCTACTCAAATTGAAGAGATACATAAGAAGCTCAAGGGAGATATCAAAGAGAAGATCAAGGGAGAGATCAAAGGAGAAGTAAAGAGCTCCTTATACTCTACACAACTGTAAAATGAAGTAAAGGAGCAAGTTGAATGGTTTCTCAACTCAATGAAGCTCAAGATTGGTGGATTACCAGACAACTAGAAAGTAGCAAAGAATTCTTGGGAAGAGACTTGTGAAAAACTCATGAAAGTTTTACCAGGCATTGATTTGGGTGATCTCTACTTTGAGACAACTTAGAGAAATTGACAAGAAACCAGCTTAGGAACAAAATCTTAGAATTAGCAAAGGTGACGGTAGCCAAAACAAAAGGAAAATGGGCTATCTACAGAGATGGCAAGGCTTTGATCAAGGATTTCAAAGTTAAACCAATAGACCCTCATTCTATAACTGATGTATGATCTCCATTTGTTTTTTGTTTTTTTTTTTCTGGTTGAATCAAGTGTGGATGGAAGTTGACATGGTTATATCTTATCTTTTGAGACATAATACAAAAACTTATTTTGCACAAAAAAAAAGGATCAATAGCGAGGCTGACGTGTGAAAGAAGTGGATTTGATGGAGAGGCTAAAAAGGGGTTATATAAGTGACAAGCATTTTGAGCTCAAAAAACCAATCAATTTTCCTATTTAGAGCACCCTCAAATTCTTCTTGGATCAAGAGATATGACTTGATCTATGTGGAGGGGAAAAAAAGGGTGAATTGGATAATGGGATGATGTGGTAATTGTGTTCACATGAAGTGTGTTCTTGTTAAGAGGTGTGCCTATGGAGTACTATGATGAGGTGGTAGCTATGTGTTCACATGTAGTTGGGACTCAGATAGTGATGGAAAAACCTAAACCTCCTTCAAAAGTTGTGCCAGTATGAATGGTCAAAGCTATGGAAGCACAACAAAAAGGACTACAAGGGGGAACTTGAAAGGGATAGCTTGACTAATGATGAGCCAAGTGTTGACCCTGCCAAAATTATGATTGGAATGTAGGTGACCACCAAAGCGGTGGTAAATTCAGAAGCACTTATCGATCATGGAGAAAGCCACAACTTCATATCTCAGTAGGTTTGGTAGAACCTAGCCCAGGTAACATGCATATCTACTACTATTCAATTCTTTAATGGAAGTGTAATGAAGGCCATGGCATGTGTTGTACTTCCATTCAATATTAATGGATGTGAATTACCTTGCCATTTTTCATTATGCCTACAGGTACCATCGAAGACCATATTGTTTTGTGTAGAACTTGGTGCTACTAAGTCAACTGCCAAACTTATTGGCATATGCAAACTATAACACTCACCAAGGAGGGACAAGTCACAAAGGTGGACTTGTTAAAGGAGGAACCTTAAGCTCCTCAAATCAAGAACTGCACTAAAGAGCCAAGAGGAAAATTTCCCAAGGAAACAAAAAAGAATTATGTTCAACCTACAAAATCAATATGGGTGGAGAAGTCTCTTTTGGCAAGCCAAGGTTTTACCAAGGCAAAACAACTATGTGAGTACCTCATAAGCCTCGACAACAACATTATACCCTTACCCACACTAGGAGCCTAAAGCCTCGATCAAAGGCCAAGAAAGTTAGGAAGTCACAACAGAGATGGGTCCCCAAGAATGTTTTGCAAGCACAAGGATATTATGAAGGCAACAACCTAGTATGGGTACCTAAGCCTCGTTGGCGGCATCAAGTTGTACCCTCTCATACAACTCTTAAAGCAACAACCCCTCCTAAAAAAGAGCTTACAATTGGATTCTCAAGGTCAAGGAAGGATATGAATCACTTGCTGATAAAAAGGGAGCAAAGGTCACACAATAACCCTCTACCAAGATATCATTCCATGAAGCCAAAGGAACCAAAGGAATAGTCACACAAGAACCTATTCCAAAGGTGCCACAAAGTAAGAAAAGCACTAACTCCAAGGCAGTAGAAACACAAGAGCCTATCACTAAGGAAAATGAAAGATCAATACTTCCAATATCCTCAGCTTCCAAGGTAGCAGCCACATAAGAACCTATACCAAGAAGGTTGCCACTGTTGAGATATCGAGCTCCACTCGCGATATGCCAGGGTGACTGTTGTGCATTTATGTCACCGACTTGTTAGTTGGAGATGCGGTTGGTACACTGCCCAACGAATAATAGCTGGATGACAGCTATCCTTATCTACACTAGTTCGTGGCTCAGTTAGTATTCCACCTTAGTTAGTTGAGTTTGGTTTTGAGACCCACATATAGGGTTCTTCTATTTCTTTGTACAAGAGTTCTTTTGGCTTTCACAACTAAGAAGAGGAAAACTGTTTTCAGCCTCCACCTTTGTGTGTATTCCCCCATTGTGATTGTGAGAAAGCCTCAAGTGAGACTCCTTCCCTCTCTCCCACAATCTTCACATGGTATCAAATCCTTGTTCGTGGTAAGGAGCTCAAGAAAGCAAGCCAAGTTCGTGGTGTCCTGGTAAGAGGACCAGTGTTGCTTTCCTATTTCGAGTTTGGGAGCAAATCTCTGCAGGTAGCACAGTCGGAAGTGCAAGAGTGTACTGTCTCAGATTGAGACGCCCTTCGTGGTGTGGCGAGAGGGCATCATATGCTGCGGGGGGGGGCAAAGCCCTTGGTGACTTTATTTTTCTGATTCGAAGTCATTTCGGGGCCCGTTTTGGAGATGGAAGTTCTCCGCAGGCACTCAGAAAAAGGCCTTGTTTTTGCTATGCAACCACTGCGCGGCTAGTCGATGGAAAGGTGCTGCAGAAATTGCATCGTATGCCTATGTGCAGAGATATTGGGAGTTGCAGATTCATGCCTGTTGCCTGTTGATGCAAAATCGTCACTAGAAAGTGACTGTGTGGTGAAATACCACTTTCGTCAGTTTTGCAGATATGCCCGTGTGAGGCAAAAGCTGTGTTTTTTGCAGTGACAGAATATTTTGCAGTGTTCTGTAATGGCATCTGATTCTCTTTCATAGATTGTCACTGAAAAGCTTGACAAGAACAACTTCCAGGCATGGAAGTTTAGAATGACGAATTTCTTGATGGGAAAAGGCTATTGGGAATTCATTACAGGAAATGAAGAAGAACCTGTTCTTCCTAATGTTCCCAGTCAACAGGAAATGCAAGCATTCAAAGGATGGCATGAGAGAGCCAGGAAAGTTATGTACTGGCTGTCTATCAGTATTTCGGACTCCATGATTGTGCATATTCAGGATGCAAATATGCCAAAGTAGGCATGGGATACTTTGGCAAAAATGTATAGCACAAATACGCAAGCCAGGAAAATGCAACTCAAACAGGAGTTGCACAATGTGCAAAGAGAAAATTTGAGCATAAATGACTACCACATGAAAGTGAAGAAAATTGCAGATGCACTTGCTTCCATTGGGTCGCCAGTGGATGATGACGATTCGGTTTCTGTGACCTTGAATGGTCTAGGAAAGGATTATGCACAATTCCGGACATCCATTGCCGTCCGTGAAAAATTTCTTGATTTTGAGGAGTTGATTGCTCTTCTAATTTCTGAAGAAGAGCAGAGAAATGGGGGTGCATCTTCTTTAGCAGGACGTGGTAACTCTAGAGGCAGGGGGAGCCAAAGAGGCCGTGGTGGTTGGCAGAGAAGCCAAAATGCAAACAGCAATGTTGAATGCTACTATTGTGGCAAAATGGGTCATATGGCTAAGGACTGCTACAAAAAGTAGAATGACATTATGAATGGAAAATTGCAGCAAGGCAATTATGCATCTTCTAGCAGGCAGGGTGATGACAGAAATGAGCATCTTTTTATGGTGCAGCATATGACCAATTCTGTGACAAGTGCAGAAGAACAAAATGATGTGTGGTATGTTGACTCAGGTGCATCAAACCACATGACAGGTCATGCAGAATGGATGCAAGATGCAAGAAAAATGGAAAAGCCAGGATTTGTGGAGACTGGTGATGATACTGCGCATCCTATTGTGCAGATTGGCAAAATTCCTTTGTCTATGCAGGATGGGAAAAAGAAATACTTGTCTGATGTATTTCATGTCCCGAACATCACCAAGAACCTGGTTTCTGTTGGTCAAATGGTTGAGCAGGGCTTGCAGGTCAGATTTAATCCTCATGGATGCTTTGTTGAGGATATGAAAAATAATGGTCGCTTGATAGCAAAAGGAAAGAAGAAGGGTAGGATGTTTACGTTGGATGCGGACATGCCTGAATTGAGTGCAACAATGTTTGCACATGGGACCGGTGTAGTTGCAGATATTGATATCTGGCACAAACGCATTGGTCATGTTAATATACAGCGACTTAAATCAATGCAAGCCCAAAATATTGTTGCAGGATTGCCTAAATTCAAGGTTGCAGAAATGCACAAGGTTTGTGAAGCCTGTCAATTTGGGAAATAGGTAAGGAAACCTTTTCCTAGGCATGTTCAAGAGAGTAAAAAGCCATTGGAATTAATCCACTCTGATGTGTGGACTACAAAAGCTGCATCTATTGGAGGCTGTCACTATTTTGTCACATATATTGATGACTTCAGCAGAAAACTGTGGGTGTATTTTATGAAAAAGAAAAGTGAAGTGTTTGGGCACTTCAAAGCTTTCAAAGCTATGGTTGAAAAAGAAACAGGCCTGCAAATAAAATGCCTAAGGTCAGATGGAGGGGGAGAGTACCTCTCAAATGAGTTTGCAAGGTTCTTGCAGGAGCATGGTATAAAGCAGCAATATTCATGCAGTCATACCCCACAGCAAAATGGAATTGCAGAAGAAAAAACAGGCATATTGGAGAGGTATCTCGGGCTATGCTAAATGAAAAAGATCTACCAGATTATTATTGGGCTGGAGTTGGGCTGAAGCAGTTGCTACAGCAGTTTATATAATGAACAGGACTCCCACTGCAACAATACATGGCATGACACCAGAGGAGATGTATACTAGTAGGAAACCAGATATTTCTCATTTGAAAATTTTTGGTTGCATTGCCTATGTCCATGTGCCAGATGAGTTGAGGTTCAAGTTGGATCCAAAAGCTAAGAAGTGCATCTTTATTGGTTATTCTCTGCAGCAAAAAGGGTATAGATGCTATAACCCTTCTACACGAAAGTTCACAGTGAGCAAAGATGTTGTTTTTGATGAGATGAGCAGCTGGTATAAACCAGTAAATGTGATGATTGATGTAGATGCACAAAATGGTAATGCTGCACAGAATGCACAGCAGCAATCACAAAATATCAGTGGACCTGGAGTGTCCTCTACCAGTGGTTCACATACTTCGCCATGGACAGGCAGATTGAGATCAGGAGAATCCCCTCAAAGCAATGCAGAGAGTGGTACGTAGGTATCACGGAAAGGAAAAGAGAAGGTAGATCAGCCCATGTTTGATGTGAATGCAGGTCACTCTTGTGTGGATGGTGAATCCAGTGGCTCAGAACAGAGCATTGATGATGAGTTGGGTATCCCCTCTGTTGTTACACCTAGAGTAAGGAAGACCACGGATGTTTTGAGAGCACCTGGAAGTGAGCCTATTTTGCCAGGTCCACCAGTGTTAGGTATCTTGTGGATAGGCTGAAATATGATGGATTTACAGCCATTCACTATGCCTATATGGTCAGAGTGATACAAGAACCAGAACCCACTTCTTTTGAGCAAGCCATGGGAAATGAAAAATGGGAGAAAGCCATGGATGAAGAAATGGATGCCTTGGATGCTAATGCTACATGGGAATTGGTGCCTTTGCCTAAAGGCAAGAATGCAATTGGCTGTAAGTGGGTTTATAAGATCAAGCACAATGCAGATGGTTCTGTGAATAGATAAAAGGCAAGATTAGTTGTCAAGTGGTATGCACAAACATATGGCATTGATTATGAAGAAACTTTCAGCCCGGTTGCAAGGATGGCAACCGTAAGAGCAGCCATTGCTATGGCTGCATCAAAGGGATGGTCTTTACATCAGATGGATGTAAAGAATGCCTTCTTGCATGGTGATTTGCAAGAAGAGGTCTTTATGGAGCAGCCAGCAGGTTATGTTCATGCTATTCATCCTGAGTTTGTTTGTAGGTTGAAGAAAGCCTTGTATGGCTTAAAGCAAGCACCTAGAGCATGGTCTGACAAGATAGGACAGTATCTTGTCACTATTGGCTTTCAGATTTCCAAGGCATATTTCTCACTCTATGTGAGAAAAAAAGAGAAAGGGATTATGCTGCTGGTCATTTATGTTGATGATTTGATCATCACAGGTGATAGTGATGAAGATATCCTTCATGTGAAAATGCTATTGAGGCAGAAGTTTGAGATGAAGGATTTGGGAGAGCCGCATTATTTCTTGGGCATTGAGGTGATTAGATCACCAAGTGGGATACAGCTCTTGCAGAGGCAGTATGGATTGGACATGCTATCCAAATATGGGATGACAGGTTGTAAGCCTATTTCAGTTCCTTTGGAGCAGAATGTGAAGCTGAGCGCAGATGCAGGTGAGCTTCTGGAGGACCCTACTATGTACAGACGCATAGTAGGAAGTTTGATTTACATGACTATCACCAGGCCAGATTTGAGCTATGCTGTTGGGTTGGTAAGTCAGTTTATGCAGGCTCCAAGGAAACGGCATTTGGATGCGGCTAGACGCATACTCAGGTATGTGAAGTCCACATTTATTGCAGTATGGACTATTTTATGAGGTTGGGGTTCAGATACAGTTGCATGGATACACTGATGCTGATTGGGCTGGTAGCATTTCAGATAGACGATCTACCAGTGGATATGTGGTCTCTTTTGGGAGTGCTGCAGTCACTTGGAGCAGCAAGAAACAACCTACAGTTGCCTTGTCGAGCACAGAGGCTGAGTACAGGGGTGCAGCAATGGCTGCATGTGAGGTAGCTTGGTTGCATAAGCTACTTTATGATATGCATCAGTCTATAGATGGGCCGGTTGTCATTTATTGTGACAACATGAGCAGTATACATTTGGCAAAGAACCCAATCTTTCATGCTAGAACAAAGCACATTGAGGTGCATTATCACTATGTGCAGGAGAAGGTTTTACTAGGTCTTATTGATCTAGTTTATGTCAGCACGGAGGATTAGGTAGCTGACATATTCACGAAAGCATTGGGCACAGAGAAGTTGCGCAAGTTCAGAGACCTGCTTGGTGTGTAGGATTTGGGATTGAGCTCGAGGGGGAGTGTCGAGATATCGAGCTCCACTCGCGATATGCCAGGGTGACTGTTGTGCATTTATGTCACCGACTTGTTAGCTGGAGATGCGGTTGGTACACCGCCCACGAATAATAGCTGGATGACAGCTATCCTTAACTAGTTCGTGGCTCAGTTAGTATGCCACCTTAGTTAGTTGAGTTTGGTTTTGAGACCCACATATAGGTTTCTTCTATTTCTTTGTACAAGAGTTCTTTTGGCTTTCACAACTAAGAAGAGGAAAACTGTTTTCAGCCTCCACCTTTGTGTGTATTCCCCCATTGTGATTGTGAGAAAGCCTCAAGTGAGACTCCTTCCCTCTCTCCCACTATCTTTATAGCCACTCAATCAAAGTCCAATCCCCTGCACACACATTGCCCCTACACAATTACTTTCACAACAAACAAAATAGGCAATCAAGTCAAATCTCTCAACAACTTGGCACACCTACTCATCTTGAGTATCAACATAGTATGCCAAGGCATGGTCTTCCAAGGTCATGTAGTCTAAGTCTTGCCTAGGATAGGGGGACCACCAAGAACCACTCTCACCCCTCCATACCGTAGACACCTCAACCCCCTAGCTCATATCACCTTCATTGTGCACTCACTCATAGTCGAGGGTTGTGTTTGATATAAAAAACTAGGAAAAGCAATAGGAATAGAAAATTCTCAACATTCCACTAGCCATGTCACCAATAGCACATACCCTCAACACCCTATGTGAACATGACAAAGGCAACAGAACAGTGTAGAGATCATCTAAAGTCATCAAAAATCAACTCATAACCTCAGCATCAACACCCAATCCTTGTAGAGTCATCTCAAGGCCCCCAAGAGACCAAGTCAGAATACACACGTGGATTCTGAACTGGTCATGGATCATGTCTAGACTGACACCTAGCATCACAACATGTAGTATCTGGAAGTAGGGAGTCAACACAAGGCAATAGCAAGACAACTCAAGATCCACATGTGGATGTTGGAATTCTATGTTGAGGCTTGAGAAGTGGCCTCCATATACATCCCTTCATAGTAGATAGATTCCATCACATTTGTGGGATGGTAGTGGCACATGCATATAGACTTAGCACATTGCATGACTAAGTGTGAGGATGGTGGCACATGTTTGCTTGAATTTCACCACCGACCATCGACCATGAGTGTGTAAGAGAATTCAAATGTGAATGCTCACGTGCATGCAACAGAGGGCATACCATCATAGGACGGGGCATATCGGTAGACCCTGGACCTTGCTATTGGGGGCGTTGCCCCTAGACCACTAGAATTGGGGTGCTGCCCCCAAACCCCCGAGGAGTACGTTGTTCCTTCTACCATCTCCTAACCATCAAACTATCACCATGAGACCTCATCTATGTCAAGACTAGGATCCTACTAATGTCTAGTGCTCACACCATGGCTTCTCCTCATAATGGGGGCCTTACAAAAGGGAACTATGGAACATTTGTGGTTACATATGAGAGGTGGGCATTGCACATATACCAACAACTATTTCTAGTTCAAAGGTGATAGGTTTGTCTCATCCAATTGAAGAGATGCTAGCTTAGAGTGCCCAAGGTGTGGTGAGAGGAGTAGACATTGTCAAGCATGTTAGAAACCCACGTGCATGGCACATGTCTCTAACCTCCACGTCAGAGTTCAAATTTCCCTATTCTACCTTGCCCTTGCCACATGTTAGCCTTTTTGCTTGTTGCCACATGGCAAGTTTCAAATATGAAAGATAAAATAAGAAGATATGGACTTTTTTGCCCTTCAAGTGCAAGCTTTACCAACTGGGAATATGAGACCTTCAAACTCTACTCATTGCCTAGTAATATGTTGGATGTATTGAGAGCTCTATGAGTGAACTGCTCATTTTGTATTTACACTACCAGTATCGCAATCCAATCTCCTGCTTGCACACCACACTACTTTGCCATTGCTCCTACTTCATCCCTCATTGACTTGGATCATTGCATAGCTTCCTTCCCCTACTTATCATCCTTATTTAGTGCTCTTCTCCCCTAATGAACACTCCATCACACCATCCTTCAGCCACACTTTTCTCCCCTTCTCCTTCATATGTTCCTTCACAATAGGCTTCTAAAGTCAAAGCTTCCTCCATAATCACTTGCCCCACCCCCTTGGCCAATTGGGAAGTACTTATCCATGGCCACGTTCATCGAGATTGCCATTTGCAGCCATCTTCCATCCAAATTATCCTCAAACATGGTGTCCACGTCAAGTAATCTATGAAGGATTTGTGTGTAGGCCTCATCACATCATCACAACAAATGCCATCCTAGATTCAACCCATTGGATTGAATGCTGAGACCATGGACTACAACCATTTGTGCATTGCCAAAGACTCAGAATCTTGCCCAAGAGCTATCAAAAAAGAAATCAAGCACCTATAGGTGTTCTAATGCACGTCTTAGAATGGTTTCATCTGGAGCACTAATGTAGGTCGTAGAATGCTTTCACCTAGAGCAATGTATGTGAAGATAGTGGGAGAGAGGGAAGGAGTCTCACTTGCAGCTTTCTCACATGCACAAATGGGGGAATACACACAAAGGTGGAGGCTAAAACAGTTTTCCTCGTCTTAGTTGTGTAAGCCAAAAGAACTCTAGTACAAAGAAATAGAAGAACCCTATATGTGGGTCTCAAACCAAACTCAACTAACTAAGGTGGCATACTAACTGAGCCACAAACTAGAGTAGATAAGGATAGCTGTCATCCAGCTATTATTCATGGGCGGTGTACCAACCGCATCTCTAGCTAACAAGTCGGTGACATAAATGCACAACAATCACCCTGACATATCGCGAGTGGAGCTCGATATCTCAACACTCCCCCTCGAGCTCAATCCCAATTCCTGCACACCAAGCAGGTCTCTGAACTTGCACAGCTTCTCTGCGCCCAATGCTTTCGTGAATATGTCAGCTACCTGATCCTCTGTGCTGACATAAACTAGATCAAAAAGACCTAGTAAAACCTTCTCCCACACATAGTGATAATGCATCTCAATGTGCTTTGTTCTGGCATGAAAGACTGGGTTCTTTGCCAAGTGTATACTGCTCATGTTGTCACAATAAATGACAATCGTCCCATCTGTAGACTGATGCATATCATAGAGTAGCTTATGCAACCAAGCTACCTCACATGCAGCCATTGCTGCACCCCTATACTCAGCCTCTGTGCTCGACAAGGCAACTGTAGGCTGTTTCTTGCTGCTCCAAGTGACTGCAGCACTCCCAAAAGAGAACACATACCCACTGGTAGATCGTCTATCAGAAATACTACTAGCCCAATCAGCATCAGTGTATCCATGCAACTGTATCTGAACCCCAGCCTCATAAAATAGTCCATACTGCCTTTGCAAGAGTTGTATCCCACTTGGTGATCTAATCACCTCAATGCCCAAGAAATAACGCAGCTCTCCCAAATCCTTCATCTCAAACTTCTGCCTCAATAGCATTTTCACATGAAGGATATCTTCATCACTATCACCTGTGATGATCAAATCATCAACATAAATGACCAGCAGCATAATCCCTTTCTCTGTTTTTCTCACATAGAGTGAGAAATCTGCCTTGGAAATCTGAAAGCCAATAGTGACAAGATACTATCCTATCTTGTCAAACCATGCTCTAGGTGCTTGCTTCAAGCCATACAAGGCTTTCTTCAACCTGCAAACAAACTCGGGATGAATAGCATGAACATAACCTGCTGGCTGCTCCATAAAGACCTCTTCTTGCAAATCACCATGCAAGAAGGCATTCTTTACATCCATCTGATGTAAAGACCATCCCTTTGATGCAGCCATAGCAATGGCTGCTCTTACGGTTGCCATCCTTGCAACCGGGCTGAAAGTTTCTTCATAATCAATGCCATATGTCTGTGCATACCCCTTGACAACTAATCTTGCCTTGTATCTATTCACAGAACCATTTGCATTGTGCTTGATCTTATAAACCCATTTACAGCTAATTGCATTCTTGCCTTTAGGCAAAGGCACCAATTCCCATGTAGCATTAGCATCCAAGGCATCCATTTCTTCATCCATGGCTTTCTCCCATTTTTCATTTCCCATGGCTTGCTCAAAAGAAGTGGGTTCTTTTTCCTGTATCACTTTGACCATATAGGCATAGTGAATGGCTATAAATCCATCATATTTCAGCCTATCCATAGGATACCTGACCTTGGTAGACCTGCGCAAAATAGGCTCACTTCCAGGTGCTCTCAAAACATCCGTGGTCTTCCTTACTCTAGGTGTAACAACAGAAGGAATACCCAACTCATCATCAATGCTCTGTTCTGAGCCACTGGATTCACCATCCACACAAGAGTGACCTGCATTCACATCAAACATGGGCTGATCTACCTTCTCTTTTCCTTTTTGTGATACCTGCATACCACTCTCTGCATTGCTTTGAGGGGATTCTCCTGATCTCAATCTGCCTGTCCATGGCGAAGTATGTGAACCACTAGTAGAGGACACTCCAGGTCCACTGATATTTTGTGATTGCTGCTGTGCATTCTGTGCAGCATTACCATTTTGTGCATCTACATCAATCATCACATTTACTGGTTTATACCAGCTGCTCATCTCATCAAAAACAACATCTCTGCTCACTGTGAACTTACGTGTAGAAGGGTTATAGCATCTATACCCTTTCTACTGCAGAGAATAACCAATAAAGACGCACTTCTCAGCTTTTGGATCCAACTTGGACCTCAACTCATCTGGCACATGGACATAGGCAATGCAACCAAAAATCTTCAAATGAGAAATATCTGGTTTCCTACCAGTATACATCTCCTCTGGCGTCATTCCATGTATTACTGCAGTGGGAGTCCTGTTCATTATATAGACTGCTGTAGCAACTACTTCAGCCCAATAATAATCTGGTAGATCTTTTTCATTTAGCATAGCTCGAGATACCTCTCCAATATACCTGTTTTTTCTTTCTGCAATTCCATTTTGCTATGGGGTATGACTGCATGAATATTGCTGCTTTATACCATGCTCCTGCAAGAACCTTGCAAACTCATTTGAGAGGTACTCTCCCCCTCCATCTGACCTTAGGCATTTTATTTGCAGGCTTGTTTCTTTTTCCACCATAGCTTTGAAAGCTTTGAAGTGCCCAAACACTTCACTTTTCTTTTTCATAAAATACACCCATAGTTTTCTGCTGAAGTCATCAATAAATGTGACAAAATAGTGACAGCCTCCAATAGATGCAGCTTTTGTAGTCCACACATCAGAGTGGATTAATTCCAATGGCTTTTTACTCTCTTGAACATGCCTAGGAAAAGGTTTCCTTGCCTGTTTCCCAAATTGACAGGCTTCACAAACCTTGTGCATTTCTCCAACCTTGAATTTAGGCAATCCTGCAACAATATTTTGGGCTTGCATTGATTTAAGTCGATGTATATTAACATGACCAATGCGTTTGTGCCAGATATCAATATCTGCAACTACACCGGTCCCATGTGCAAACATTGCTGCACTCAATTCAGGCATGTCCGCATCCAACGTAAACATCCTGCCCTTCTTCTTTCCTTTTGCTATCAATCGACCGTTATTTTTCATATCCTCAACAAAGCATCCATGAGGATTAAATCTAACCTGCAAGCCCTGCTCTACCATCTGACCAACAGAAACCAGGTTCTTGGTGATGTTCGGGACATGAAATACATCAGACAAGTATTTCTTTTTCCCATCCTGCATAGACAAAGGAATTTTGCCAATCTGCACAATAGGATGTGTAGTATCGTCACCAGTCTCCACAAATCCTGGTTTCTCCATTTTCCTTGCATCTTGCATCCATTCTGCATGACCTGTCATGTGGTTTGACGCACCTGAGTCAACATACCACACATCATTTTGTTCTTCTGCACTTGTCACAGAATTGGTCATATGCTGCACCATAAATAGATGCTCATTTCTGTCATCACCCTGCCTGCTAGAAGATGCATAATTGCCTTGCTGCAATTTTCCATTCATAATGTCATTCTGCTTTTTGTAGCAGTCCTTAGCCATATGACCCATTTTGCCACAATAGTAGCATTCAACATTGTTGTTTGCATTTTGGCTTCTCTGCCATCCACCATGGCCTCTTTGGCTCCCCCTGCCTCTAGAGTTACCACATCCTCCTGCATAGGACTGGTTTTCTTGCGTTTGTTGCATATTTTGATTTCTACCACGGCCTGCAGATCGGCCTCCTCTACCTCTGCCTCTACCTCTGCCAGCATCATTTGAGTAGAAGACAGTTTCTTTTGAAGTTCCTGCTGAAGAAGATGCACCACCATTTCTCTGCTCTTCAAAAATTAGAAGAGCAATCAGCTTCTCAAAATCAGGAAATTTTTCACGGACGGCAATGGATGTCCGGAACTGTGCATAATCCTTTCCTAGACCATTCAAGGTCACAGAAACCAAATCATCATCATCCACTGGCGACCCAATGGAAGCAAGTGCATCTGCAATTTTCTTCACTTTCATGTGGTAGTCATTTATGCTCAAATTTTCTCTCTGCACATTGTGCAACTCCTGTTTGAGTTGCATTTTCCTGGCTTGCGTATTTGTGCTATACATTTTTGCCAAAGTATCCCATGCCTCCTTTGGCGTATTTGCATCCTGAATATGCACAATCATGGAGTCCGAAATACTGATAGACAGCCAGTACATAACTTTCCTGGCTCTCTCATGCCATCCTTTGAATGCCTGCATTTCCTGTTGACTGGGAACATTAGGAAGAACAGGTTCTTCTTCATTTCCTGTAATGAACTCCCAATAGCCTTTTCCCATCAAGAAATTCGTCATTCTAAACTTCCATGCCTGGAAGTTGTTCTTGTCAAGCTTTTCAGTGACAATCTGTGAAAGAGAATCAGATGCCATTACAGAACACTGCAAAATATTCTGTCACTGCAAAAAACACAGCTTTTGCCTCACACGGGCAGAACTGCAAAACTGACGAAAGTGGTATTTCACCACACAGTCACTTCCTAGTGACGATTTTGCATCAACAGGCAACAAGCATGAATCTGCAACTCCCAATATCTTTGCACAAAGGCATACGATGCAATTTCTGCGGCACCTTTCCACCGACCAGCCGCGCAGTGGTCGCACAGCAAAAAACAGGGTCTTTTTCTGAGTGCCTGCGAAGAACTTCCACCTTCATGGCCTCAAATCAGAAAAATAAAGTCACAGAGGGCTTTGCCCCGTCCCGCAGCATATACTGCGCTCTCGCCACACCGCGAAGGGTGTCTCAATCTGAAACAGTGCACTCCTGCACTTCTGGCTGTGCTACCTGCAGAGATTTGCTCCCAAACTCGAAATAGGAAAGCAACACTGGTCCTCTTACTAGGACACCACGAACTTGGCTTGCTTTCTTGAGCTCCTTACCACGAACAAGGCTCTGATACCATGTGAAGATAGTGGGAGAGAGGGAAGGAGTCTCACTTGCGGCTTTCTCACATGCACAAATGGGGGAATACACACAAAGGTGGAGGCTAAAACAGTTTTCCTCTTCTTAGTTGTGTAAGCCAAAAGAACTCTAGTACAAAGAAATAGAAGAACCCTATATGTGGGTCTCAAACCAAACTCAACTAACTAAGGTGGCATACTAACTGAGCCACAAACTAGAGTAGATAAGGATAGCTGTCATCCAGCTATTATTCGTGGGCGGTGTACCAACCGCATCTCTAGCTAACAAGTCGGTGACATAAATGCACAACAGTCACCCTGGCATATCGCGAGTGGTGGAGCTCGATATCTCAACAACGTAGAGTACCAAGTATTCCATATTCCGATAACTTACATCATGTAGAAGTGGTCATCACTAAGGTCAAGAATTGACAAAATCTTATGCTAAGATCACAAAGGAATAAATTGTTTCCATTGCTTCCTCTACTATGGCTCCACAAAGATGCCTCTGTCAAAAAGGCCATTGATTTTGCTATAGATTAGACTGTGGTAAAGGATTTGATCACTACCATTGGACCAAGTTTTGGCCCCAAATCAAATATGTCGCCCCCTAGCTTATCAAGAAAAAAATACACCATAAAGGGCTTGCACCATAGTCCCCTCTGTTGTAGGCTCACGGTCGATTTGTTTGCTGGATGATTTCCTTATTGCTATGGAGTATAATCACATGACATGAACATGGATCAGGCTTGGAACCCTCTTTCTTGCGAGGAACATGCAGGTCCAACATTTTTTAGAGTATGTGCAAATCTTAGATTTTGAGGCCCAAGAGAAGGTAGAGAAAGGCTGATGCAGGAAAGGGATAGCATGCAGATCTTGTTGTAAGAAAGGTGGGGGGGGAAATGGCAAAGCTAATTTGCAACCAGAGCTCTTCTTGAAAATGTTTAATGCCATGATTCTATTGAGCTCATGCTGGCTGGTGGAGCAATGTGAAGAGAATGGGAGAGTACAAAATCATTGTTGCCTCTACTTCATGCCTTCTTCTTGCAGGAGCTGTGGACATGAAGCTTCTATTCAAAACTTGAAATGGAAGCTTCAAGCACACACCTCTTGTAAGCTTCTCGATATCACATGGAAGTATTTAGCACAATCCTCCAACTATGCAACACATGGTAGCCTCCACTACTCCTCTAGCCCATCTCCAAGTCTCATCCTCCTCTTTGAGCAACATGTGCTCTCACTCTCCTTAATATATAGTAAGATAAGATGTTTTGAAATAATCCTTTTTAAAATACTTGTTGGTTAATATTATATATCTTAGTATAATACTAATAATAATATATAATTAATTAATTAATTAATTAATTAATATTTATATTTATATTTATTTGTTATTTATAATGGCCCTACACTGACATGCCCCACTTGCCAACTGCCATGTGGCTCTACGTGCCCATTTGTGCTATCTTTCGCATCGATTTTGGGACTTGTGTTGCCACATCGCCCATCGTCCATGCCCCATATGGTTGGCTTTGTAGCGCTATTGTCTGCCTCGTTCCCTTCTATAGTCTACCCCCTCTGCCATCTCACAACACCACATGGTGCTCCAACTCCTCATCATCCATCCTCTCTTCCTCACCTCCTCCCCCGAACCCCCAAATACATGACATGTCATCAGGTATGGTAAGAGTCTCCTTAAAGAATAGAGTAGAAGAGAGAAGAGACATTAGGGGAATTTTGGACTCAAAAAGGGCCTCTTGGATTAGTCCCTTAAGATTTGTGATTAGTAAAGTTCCAGCCAATGGGAAGGTTTGGGCATTAAAAGAATGGAGGATTCCATACTGACCTCTCATTGGTGGAGAGATGTCCCTTGGTCCCCATTAGGCTCCCACTTTCCTCCTCTTTCCCCCACCACCTCCTGGGGCATTTACTCCCCCCCTTGACTTTTTCATGGTCCCCCTACCCTCCTCCCTCACTCCATGGCCCCCAAAATTGCGAGTTTTTGTCCCTCTAAAAAATCAAAATTTTCCAAAAGTGTCCCCAAACCCCCAAATACCTGGCCCCCTAAACTATCCCCATTGATTCCCTACCTTCCTCCTAGCTTATTTCTCCTCTTAGCCTCCTCCTCTCAACCTCCTCTCAGCCTCCTCCTCCTCCTCCTCTCAACCTCCCCTCAACCTCCCCTCAACCTCCTCCTCTCAACCTCTTCCTCCTCTCAGCTTCCTCCTCTCAATATCCTCTCAGCTTCCTTCTCTCAACCTCCTCCTCCTCTTAACCTCCTCTCAGTTTCCTTGTCTCAACCTCTTAGCTTCCTTCACTCATCCTCCCCCTCTCAATATCCTTAGCCTCCTCTCAACATCCTCACAACCTCTTTTTGCTCTTAGCTTCGTCTTCTCAATCTCTTCCTCTTTTCTTTCTCTCATTTTTTCCATATTTATAAAGTGCTCCTCTTCCCCTAGACCAGATGTAAGGCACATTTTGAAGGAGTACTTCATTTTGGGATTGCTCAAAAGGGGCTTGTATGGGAGCAAGAGTAAGAGGACTATGTTGTGGAGAGAGAAAGAGAGAGAGAGAGAGAGGGGGGGGGGGAGAGAGAGAGAGAGAGAGAGAGAGAGAGAGAGAGAGAGAGATGGATTCCCATGCACTCTATGCGTGTGTGTGTGTGTGTGTGTGTGTGAGAGAGAGAGAGAGAGAGAGAGAGAGAGAGAGAAGAAAATGGATTCCTATGGATCATGATGTAGTGGACACAATAAAGATTTGATTTGATTCCTAGGCTTTGTTTGATTTGAAGTTATTTTGTAGATATTCTAATTTCTATTACTAATTTAATTATTTTAAAGAAATACTAATCATTTACTTATTGCAATTGTTAGGATGCATCAAAATTGATCATTTAGGGATGTACCAAGCACCGCTACTACAATATCTATGAGAAGTGAATTCACGACCACAATGGGGCATGCCTTACAATGATTATTATTTTCTTTTATAGATCAAAAAGTTAAAGATCAAGAAGTTATTGGAAAGGCACATGGATGTAATACTATCTTTCATTAAATGGAAGCATTCATGTACATTGGCTAAAAATGATTTGATTGCATATACCAATAAATGCTTTATACCACATTGGATATCTATATTTTGTTCTATAAATTATCATATTAATTCTTTTAGAATGTATTACTTTAGGTTAATTGTTGTATTTAGTTAGCCAGGACAACTTTGAATTACCACATGAATCAGTGAGGAGCTAGGCTGTTTGTGGGATCTTGTCAATGATGTGTAGATGTAAGTCTTGAAAAAAAATGATGGAGCATGGATTCGTTTAGAATGAATTCCTTTATTAGGTAGTAGGTTGTCTTTGGGATCTTGTGGATGAGGTATAGATGAACATGTTGTGTTTGGGATTTTAAATCAATGGGTATATGATCTTTGAAAATGTACTGCTTTTAAAGATTATGTAGGTTCATTTAGATATGAGTCTTTATTTACTTAATAAATCCCAATGGTGCCAAAATACACCACCTCATGCATGGATGAGACAAATTAATATGTATTATGTTGTTTATATGAAATATATATGTAGCTATTTGGAAGTCATATTTACTTCTTGGACATTACATCACATTTGAAAACAATCAGACATAATTGCATGTGATCACTTGTATTTATTATTTACATAGAATGGGAGTTGGCAACTTGAACCCCCAAGTAATACATGCTTTGATGGAATATTCCAAGTAACATTTTGGGAAGGTTCTACTCTTAGGTATTGCTTATATTTAGAGCTAGATTAATTTTTTAATTGAATTGATAACTTTGACTCATGAATAATATAAGTTAGAGGGGATATTATAGTTGAATATGTATTTAAAAACTTTCCTTTTATAATTTTTATCAATTATATAACATTTTTTAAAGATCTTCTTCAAATGTACCAAAAATTTGGATGTAATAAACACAATGCATCATTTTTAAAGTTAAATTGTGGAAATCAAGCATGCAAAGATTCAGTAAGAAGACAGGACAGGACAAGGGTGGGAAAAAAATGTTCAATTTTCTTTATGAAAAGAAGTGGAAAGCTTTTGAAGGTTCAAAGTTAACGTATCCATCAAGACTCGATAAATAATATCCATATCATATCCTAATGTTTGGCATCCAAAAGTAAAGTATTTGAGCATCTAAAAGAAGCAACACCTGTAGATCAATTGTATCATAAGCATAGAACATGTCCATGCATATCTATGGTATTGAATTGAGGTACAATGAGATTATTAGGGGCACACATATGTATAATATCAATGATTCTTGTATAAGGTAACAATTATCTGTAATGACAAATTGTCTCTAAAAGTTTAAGAGTGACATTTGTTCTTATTGGTTTTAATGTAAACACTAAAACAATAACTAGAGAAGGACATAAGACATAAGAAATAAATATGATTGAATTTATGTAATAGATCAATCTTGGAGTATAATATGCATACGCATGCAAAAGTGAAAGGGATGTGCATGGGACATATATAAACCATGAATAGAATTTGTAGATCAACCTTGTAGAGTATAATATGTGTACTTTTTGGGAGTACCCATTGTGAGTCCATAGGTCATTGCACTGTATTTTTGCTTCCATGATTTGTTTTCACAATTTCATCAACATATTGAGAGTGAGCACTTTGGAAAGGAAAACATGTCTAAGAAAATTGATTTTGGAAAAAGTTTGTAAGAGAGAGTTGTAGATTTTACACCAAGCTACAACTTTGATACTTTGTGATTTACATGGTTCAACCATTCAGATGGGCAAATAATGGCCTGAAGATGTAAAAAAGGCACTCAAGTGTTTTCTTAGCTTGGATTGGCGTGCCCAATTCTAAATGCAAATTTGAAGCCTTAGATGGCGACTTTGGGCAGAAAGAGATGATGATAAAAGTTGTAGGGAATCAAAAGATTGTTAAAAGTTATACTATGAATTATTTTCATATCTTCCACCATTTAGAAGATATGGGCCTCCAAACAGGGCTGATTTTTCCTAGTGTGAAAAAAAAAAGAGAGAGAGAACTTGCTAGATCAAATCAATTGCACCTACATGTAGGCATTATCCCAACAAATAAAAGAGAAAAAAGATTTAGAAAAATATTAGGCAATCTTGACCCCCGCCCCCCCCAAAAAAGAAAAAAAAACTATTAGGCATCCTTGATTTGTTAGTAACCAATATTTGGGGCATGGAGAGACATTCCCCCAAAAACATTTTGAAAAAAAATGGCCAGATGGTGTGAGCAAGCATGACTTTTGGCCAGCAACTTCATAAGCTACTCCTCCAACTCATTGGGTGTGTGAGTGTCCCCTTTGAACTTATGCACTATGAGTTTGTCCTTGATATCCTTGGCTACATAATTCTTGTATGTGTAACCTCCAAAAGTGCAGGCATCATCACGCTTGAGGTCAGCTCAACCTGCATAGATGCAGAAAGCTCTGAGCCAAAAGATGGCCTAACATCTTGCAAGAAGGTGCTGTGTGACATAGAAAATGCATCATCTAAGTCTAGATAATCCCCAAGCTGCGCAATGGTTCAGTAGACTAATGCTCATATAGGCACGGGCATCTGCCATAGAACCCCTACGTGGAGCAGACAAAACATCTTGACTGTCTGAGTGGACCCCTTGCTGGAGTGCGGGCTGCTTATCCTTATGTTGCATAGCAATGGCAACTGTGATCTGCTAACCAATCTGTTATCCCATCTGGGCAAGAGCGGTATCCTGCATAGCCATGGTTGTGGTTAGCTGCTGGCTTAACTCCTGTCCTATCTGGTGAAAAGCACCCTAGAGCATAGAGGAGAGGGCATCCAAAAACTATGTATGTGCTTCCTGCACTTCCCATGATGCAGGAGAGAGAGATGGAGTGGAACAAACCTCTGTACCACCAGTGGATGTAGCCAATGTGGTAGGCACTTTCTCATACTAAGCAGCCTCATCACTTTCATGCAATATATCACGAGGGGCACGCTTCAGTGGCATGGTGAATGGCCCTAGACAGAGGAGCTTGAATGTAGGCAAAGAGAAATGGATAGCAAATCACTGCTATAATGAGCACATGAGATAGTGTGTGGAAACACGAAAATTCAATGGAGAGGCTCAAGAGAAAGGTCGTCATTGAAGAAACTTCAAAATGGGGGCCGAGTTACCCAAAATAGGGCTGTGGAAAGCTGATAAAAGAGGCTGGAAGATTTTGAGTTTTGCTTCTCTTTTTGTTTGGTGGGGGGGGGGGTTCCCTAAGTCACTTATGACACTTAGGACTCCTAACCTATGCTAGCAAGTTTAAGATGACAGTGGGTAGCACATATGGGAATGCAAATGAGGCTGAGAAGAAGCCTAAGGTGGATTGGCATGATAAAAAATTTACAACAGCGTCCTTTCCAAGGTTTCTTGCTATCTCAGGTAGTAACCCATTTGGCCAAAAGTCATGCCTGCTCACACCTAGGACCATCTGGCCATTTTTTTTTGGGGGAATGTCTCTCCATGCCCCAAATACTATTCCCAACAAATCAAGGATGTCTAATATATATATATTTTGGGGAGGGGGGTCAAGATTGCCTAATATTTTTCCAAATCATCTTATTTCTCTTTTATTTGTTGGGAACCACTATTTGGGGCTCAATCTTGTTGAAGCCTAGTTCAAGTGGTTGCCTTTCTTTGTTTACACAATACTTGTTCTTCTTGGCTCAATTGGTTTTTTATATAGATGTGTGGCTAATGAGGTGTACTGGTGTTCATTCTAGAGAAACTTGCTAATCACCAGGAAGGGGCTGATTAGGGGCAAGAAGTAATGTCATAAGACACAACAAAGTCCTCTTGGCCAAGCACACATTTGGGCCAAACTTACATTGTTTGATCCAATTGCACACCCACATGCACATTGAGGCCAAGAGGCCTTTTTGAAATTGAGTTTTGGGTAAACTTCAATAAGCAGTAAGAATAAGACAACAATAATAACACAACATAGATTATGATTTTACTTTATTTCATGAGAATGATAAAATTTATTTATTTTAGAATGAAATAATATCAATTACCATAGAAAGGGCAAGTACAAGCAACCTCCGTTGGGGAGCCAAAATATATTGTCTACAAAAGGACACACTATAATATAATAGGTGTCCTCTAAAGGAAACGAACACATACAAGATAGATAAATGTTGATGGGTATAGTGGTAAATGCTAAAGAATGACCACTTCCATCACGTTGAAGAAGATTTTTCCCTCTACCTTTGATTGCCTCAATGTTCTATCGATCCATGCTCAAGTTCCTTGAAATCTAATCAAGATTACTTCCACATATTTGAAAAGATTTGAATAATGTTTATACAATAAGCTAGAGGGAGAAGGTAGTTCATAATCCCTTCATGTAGCCCTCATGCGCCATGTAGCTTGCACCCTTTGATTGATTGCTTACTCCACTGCAACCTACCAAGAACACATTTTGTCACATGCACTTGTAACTCAGGGAACACTTCTACTTCTTGTTGGTAACATTGAAATGGAACAATGAGAGATGTGAGAAAATAGTTTTGAGTTAGTGAGTGAAAAAAAATTAGATTACAAAATAGCTTTGTTGTTACACTATCAACTACCAAGCACCACATTGTAGGAGAATCTTGCAATGGAGCCATGAGAGGGTTAGAAAAGTGACGAAAAATAATTATGGTGAGAAGGAAAAGGATTCAGGGGTTAGAAAGTGATAGGGTGAGAAGAAGAAGGATCGAGGCATTGGAAAGTGACTATGGTGAGTAGAAGAAGGATTCAAGGGTTGTATATGGATTTGGGTGCATATGAATGGTTTTGGGGAAGGTATAGAAGGGTATCAGGTCATTTTTGGCACTTTTGGAAAATTTCACATTTTTGGGGGAAGTAGTACCCACGAGATACTTTTTAGGAATGGGGACCGCCTTGGGGTATAAAGAGGGTGGACTTCTTGCACATGGTGGGGATTCTCCAAGTGAGAGAGGGAGGTGCACTTTTTGGGACCACCAAAGCCTAGGGAGGTATACTTTTTTGGACTTATATGGGGGTGATGGGACCCTTTATAGACCTTATTAGTTCTTAATCCATTATGCTAATCCACTCCTTATGAGGCCCTTTTTGAGTCCAAAATTCCCCTAATGTAGAGATAGAGATAAAGATAGAGATAGAGAAAGAGATAGAGAAGCGATAGAGAAGATAAGAGAAAGAGAACTGAAAACTCATAGGCATACTAAAAGTTGGTCAAAGCACACAAAGATAGATTTTCAAGGTGCGCTACCTATGGATTTACATTCAGATCCCCTTTGGATCCTTGTTAGAATGTTAGTCTCGTTATACTTGAACTTTTTTGAATGACACATTTTTCATCCTCCTTTGCATCTACAGATAACTTCAAATCCCATGGTGGTAGCAACATAGGCAAAGACTATGATGTTTTCTACCTTGCACCATATACCATTGGCCCTAGCAGTGGCTTATTGGCACATAGGCTTGATTTGAGGGTTTTGCCTCACTAGAATTAGGACTGGTAACGTGGGGGCATACATGCCTAGTCACTTGGGCTAGAAGCCCTCTTGAAATTTGCATGTTCACCCCTTCAATAGGTCTATAGATGGAAGCTTGGTAGGTTATAGCTCCCACGTTTTGCAAGCATGATGCAAGTGTTAGAACTTGGAAAGTTGGGGGCCTATATAAAGCACCCTCTTCTCAAAAACCTTGCGACCTTTTGAGTTCTGTCCTTTGATGATCAAATGGGGATTGGGAGCCAAATTCATCTCTATACCGTTGGCTACCATCAAAGAATTGGTATGGTGTCTAGATACCGTGGGTCTTGCCTCTATGAAGATGGGTTCAGGTACCATGGGTGTGTTGAGAGTTGTGGTGCCATGAGCACTTGTAGAGCAAAGGTATGAGCAAAGGGTAAGCTGCCACATGGCATGGAGGACATATCCCACATGTGAGCAAGCAAAATGGATGTAAGTACCCTCACCTATAAAAGGGAGGTTCATTTGAAGGAATATCAATAAAGCTCTTTGCACTATCTCAAGATTCTCTATATGAGTCCAAGCTAATCTATCTTGGAACCTAATTGACTTGAGATACATGTCATGAGCACTCTCTTCATCATGTTTCCACACAGGTTTCATCCACCTTAGAGTGCTCCATAGATCCTGAGGCACACATGTTTTGTCATGGTATCAGAGCATAGGTTTAGCTCTCCTAGTTTAGCTCATTAGTAGTTCACTAGGATTGCTCCCATTCCTAGATTAGATGTAGATTTTTGATTGAGCTTAGGTCCTACCTCAAGAAATTTATGTCATGCATTAGAAATTTCCGTTAGTCTCATTTCCGTCTACTCTTCTTTATTTTGTGTCAGAAAGAGAGAATACATTTGCGAGAGAGTAATGCTTTATTGGCCCAAGCATTTCAAAGGTGCCTCAGTAGATTCCTGGCCTTCATCTTAGCTCTATCTATGCAATCATGCAACTCCTTGATGATTCATGCTTGCACTGCATCCTTCTGCACAGCATATGGCACTTGACTAAATAGCAGCACCCGCTGTTCTCGGTGCCTCTACAGTAGCCGACTCGGCCTCCAGCAAGCAAGTATAAGCCTTATGCTAAGGCAGCCGACTGCAGAGCGAGAAACAAACAAGCACAAGATAGCTACATAGCACAGCAAAGAGCAGAGCGACTACACAGCAGCAAAGGCCCTACTATAACAAACTCCGACTCGATGGTCTCCTCAACGAGCCCATCATCGCGACCTCTGAGGAGAGACCCCAATCAACGCCAGCTCCTTTGGCGACTTCCCACAGCTCTTTTACTCTCATGGCATCTCCATTGAGGCGGGCAACCAGCTGCTCACGTAACCTTTGTTACCCCGTCAGCACAGCTCTCCTAGCCTCTTCCGAGAGCTTCTGAGGTGGCTCTTCCAACCGCTTCCGTCAACGACGCCTCCAACTACTCGACCTGCGCGTTCTCCACGACTAGCGTCAACAGCCGCGATCTCCATCGGACCCTGCGCGAACTGCAACGACTCCAAGCCTCTACAAACTATCAGCGCAGCTCGCAGCTCCTCGAGCTCTCTCCGTCGCACGCCGTCGTCGTCTCTGCAGCAGAACCTTCAAAGCTTCCATTTCTTTGCCAAAGTCTCTCCACAAACAACACGTGGCAGATAGCATCTAACCAAGGTTAGGTGAGGTTAACCCGTGGTTCAGAGGCTAGGTTATCTTCTGGCCACGTGGCAGATAAGGTTGGTCAAACTAACCCCGGTCAGGTCAACCCAATATGCCATGGTTAAGTTAGAATCAGGGTTAGTTAAGCCACATCAGCATGCACAGTCAGCAGTGCCTTCTAAGCACACAGCCTCTTGCTAAGTACAGTTTGTAAGCAGGATATGAACTCCTGTGCCACATCATCAAAGGCCCTTTTCTTCACAAAAGCTTCAACAAGCCATAACTTGCAATCCAAGAGGAATTTGCACACGCTCCAAGAAGGAAAAGTGATCGTCTTTTCGAGCTCTACACACCTGTCATGTCAAAATTATTGTATGCAATTAGACACTGCCAATATTGAAAGAAATCAATTGGTAAGACCTTTGCAACAAATGAAAAAGCAAAGCATGAATGCAAACATCGATGTAAAAAGCAAGCCAAAAGCACAAGTGTATGAGATGACCATAGCAGGAAGCATGGCATCCACACAAAAAGCATTAAGGCACATGGAAGAACAAAGCATCATGCATGAAGCTACAAAGAAGCAAACGCCATCGACATGAAGCATTGAAAAGTAAAATCCTTGCCAACCTTGCCTATATGTTTGTAATCAAACCTCTCCCTTCAAAAAGTATATTGTATAAAAGGACAAATGGTTGACTTGGATCTTCATTGTTGTATGCACAAGTTTGGAATACAAGCTCGCTCTTCTCTTCCAAGAGTGTCTCTGGGTGTAATCTTGTTTCCTTTGTAGTCCATCTACATTCATTCTTCCCTTCCCCTCTCCCTCTCCCTCTCCATCTATTCTCCCATCTCCCCTTCTCCCTCTCTTCTCCCTTCACCCCCTTACCTTTTTCTCATGTGGAGACACATTATTGTAACAATTCGAGAGCCACTTGAGTGACACTTGCAGATGGCTCATGCTTTGCATTGCTCTCACAAGGAATAGCTTGGAATGAAGGCTCCATCAGTATTCCTTTAAGATTCCCTTGACACGTGAGTCACCGTAGAGACTACACATCTTTGGCATCATTGCGTTGCAGTTCAAGGTAGGCTGTTGCATTGCATTTGCCTTCTCTCATCATTTACCCATTGCTCATTGTTTCAAGCTTAACTTGGAGCCTTGATAGTGGAGTTGTAGGAGTGGAATAAGTGAAGAGGTGTGTGTTTGGATGGAAAAAAAATGAAAACTATCATTTTCTTGTTGGAAAACATTTTTGATCATGTGAAGCTTATTTTTTATGTTTTTTAGTGTTTTGAATTGATAGGAAGATAGCTTAGAGGATTGCTAAGGTGTGTGTGAAAGCAAACTCCAATTCATAGTGGTTTTTGAGTGTTGACAGTTCCACATGTAGAAATCTCTCATTTGCGGACCAAAAGTTGTTTTTTGTGTTGTTTTGCTTAGTGCAGGTAGTTTAGGTAGTGTATAGCACCCACAAACACTCAAAGCTAGAATCAAAACTAAAAAATCATCAAATAGAGGTTGGTGAAGCTCGTGTTCTCAAACAGCTCCTATCCCCATGGGTCATGCCTTAGCGCTATCACCATGACCCATCGCCTTAGCATTATCCCCATGGTCAAACATGTGTTGAGCTGTCGACTTAGCTCCTCTCCCCACGACCTGACACCTATCCACTATCTAACCCACCATCTTAATTTATACCTATTAGAATCTTCCATCCCACCAGTCTGAGAGGCATTGATGCATGGCCTTGAGCCTATGCCCATGACCCTCTGGGCTTACTGTCAACCCTACAACCATTCCCATAGGCACATCCCTTTGAGGTAGCTAATAAAGAAGTGAGTGGGCTAGAATAGATGCATGATGACACAAAGAGAGAGCTCAAGTGAGGAAAAATAAAAAAGTATTACGATGAAGGAAGATCCTCCATTATATAGAGTGAGAGGAAGGTGTAGGCACCTCCCCTACATTAGTGGCAATTAGATCCTACACCAATGGAACTGGCTAAAATCAAAGGAACCTCCCATGTGGGACCTTTGTGCTTACATCATCACTTATGTCAGAGACTAGACACCTCATAGCACTAGGTGTGCTTCTACTACACACACACACACACACACACACACACACACACACACACACACACACACACACACACACACACACACACACACACACACACACACACACACACACACACACACACACACACACACACACGTGACTCCCCTAGATGCACACATGCACCTTAGAGTAGACCCTTGATTACACTTATACCAACATAATCCCCCCTGAAGGGTTTGCCTCTTGCTATCTCAAGGATTCATCTAGTCACATAGTTTCTCATGCCATCTCATGGTGGTTAGACATGTCATCTCATGGTGGTCAAGGATAAATCTATGGCTAATATCTCATGCTAGCAAAGGTGCCCAAGGGTCAAGCTTTACAAAAATGGGATAGACCAAACACACATATCACATGGCCTACATAATATGGTGACCAGAGGTGATTTACAAAAGACATAACATTCTTTTTGGAGTACTACTCTAGGCAGAGAACCTCAAAATTCGACTAAGTGATGATAAACAAAATTGCAAAGACAAAGTGCTCAAAGGGCAAAGTCCTTGTTTTCTACCACAAAGTTTGATTCTTCATTTGTTGATGGTGTTCTCTCTTTAACCAAATTTGTCATATTTTTCTTTTTCTCATTGCAAAACTTCTCCGAGTGATTGTTCTTGCCACAATAAGTGCAAGGGTTGATTTTATAACAATCCTTCTCAAGATGATTGTTTTTCCCACAATGCTTGCATGCCTTGTACCTGCTCTTTGATGAAAACTTTACTGCAAGTGCTTCTATGTGTACTTTACCCATTCTTGAAGTGTTCTTTCTTTCCTCCTCTTGTAAAGCACTGATGATGCCCTCCAGTGTGGGTTGGGGAAGATTCTTCAAAGAAGTCACAACATAATCATAGTCTTGAGGCATACTCTTCAAGAGCATCACCTACAGTAACTGGAGAGTTAATTGAGGCCAATTGTGTCATAAGACTCCTTAAAGTATTAACATCAGCTGCAACATTGTCTCCATCCATCTTAAGTTCAAAGAACTAAATTTTCAAATTCAATTTGGAAGTATGAGAGCTAGCACCCAATAAGACATCTAACTTATGCCATGCCTCAAAAGGGGATTCCAAATCTGAAATGTGATGTACATAATCATATCCCAAACCTAATGCAATTTTTGCATAAGCTTTCTCTATCCTTTTTGTATTTGCAGGTGTAGAAAAAGAGTCAGTTGCCTTCCCTTTAGCTTTTCACCTTCTTGAGAGGATTGAGTTCCTTCCTTGACTAAGTCCCACAAATTTTCTTTCATAAGCACAAACTTTATCTTCATTTGCCAAGTGTGAAAGCCTTGGCCATTGAACTTTTCGATTTTATAGGTAGCCATGAGAGGGTCTTACGTTTATTAGGCAGTGTTTATCTCTTACAAAATGACTAATCTTGTTGAACAAAGAAATCTCTTTCACCATACAAATTTAGATTGCTAGAGATAAACTCAGAAAAGCCTAGTTGTTTATTAGCATATGCATACCCAGTTGGCTTCTCCCAAAGCCTCTTTAGCCGGGGTCTTCTTCACCTTGAACTTTGTCCTTCTTGTAGTCTTCTTCAAGTGCTTAGCATTGGAAGAACATTGAGAGCTTGGCATCTTGACGAGAGATTAATCCCAACTGAACCTCAAACTGAAATTGCATTCTCTAAACTATAGTTTAGCACCACTTCATACCTCAAACATCATCTTAGCATTTACTCTAGCATCAAATTTTCAAAAACTATCAAAAATGCTTGCAAGGAAACATAGTAACTTGGAGGCTTGAATTCTCACTCCACATATCTTTAGCTTTGGGGCTTTGTAAGTTGGAATGAAGTCTTTATCCCAGAGAGTAAGCACAGTAGAGGAGGGGCAAAATGGTGTACCACATTGCCTATGAGAGTCTTGCTAAAGTTGATTGTCTTTTTGCAAAATTCTATGTAAGCAGTGGACTATATGGCCTTGAATTTCACCAGCAGCAAGCTCTAGGCATTTCCTAACTTGTGCTTAAAGGGAAGGTCATCTTTTGCTTCGTAGACATGAAATTAGATGAATAGTCGGCACACTCTATTAACATAGGCCAAATCTTGGAGAATGCTCTGAGCCAGAGGTGCATCCTAGGGGGTAGAATTTTCAGTTCAAAGGGTTTTGCAAATGGTGCAGAGGATGGAGAATGCTGAGCTTAGCAAATTCTGAAGAGGAAGGGAGAGAAAGCTTCAAAATGGAGGTGATGGAGAAGATGATGAGGTGGCACTACCCAAGTGGATTCTCTACTAGCTGTGATACCAAATGAAGAAGTGAGTGGGATAGAATAGATGCATGATGACACAAAGAGAGAGATCAAGTGAGGAAAAATAAAAAAGTATTAGAATGAAGGAAGATCCTCCATTATATAAAGTGAGAGGAAGGTGTAGGCACCTCCCCTACATCAGTGGCAATCAACTCCTACATCAGTGGAACTGGTTAAATCAAAGGAACCTCCCATGTGGGGGCCTTTGTGCTTACATCATCACTTATGTCATAGACTAGACACCTCATAGCACTAGGTGTGCTTCTACTCTACACACACACACACACGCATGTGACTCCCCTAGATGCACACATGCACCTTAGAGCAAGCCCTTGCTGACACTTATCCCAACAGCTAACCCTTTGACCGTCTCTTTAAGTCTATCCCTATGGCCGTCGGCTTATAGCTAACCCATTGACCATCACCATATTCACATCTTGCCAATGTGATTGATTCGGTGATTTGTTCAATTGATTGTTAATAACAAATGTAATTGGCGGCTTGAGTATAGGTGATGGAACTCATAGTGAGGATTGGAGTTAGTGCGAGAGTACCGATCGAGGTGTCACACAGCACATTTTATATGGCCATGGGCCAATTTTGTATTTGCTTTATTATTGCAAGTTTGAGCAATATATTTTGTAATGGACATAATTCATTTTTGGGCCATAAGATGGCTATGTAAAGCAAATCCCTCATTTTGGAAGAGAGGGATAATTTTGGCTCCTTGATGCTTTTATGAAATATCATAAATACTCTAGATGAGGAAGCATGAGACACTTATCTAGGGGGGGGAGATTGTACCTAGTGTACTGTCGCTTTCGTGGTGTGATTGTGTTCTTCTCCTCCAATTGATTAACTGGTGAATTTGTGGGGAAGAGTTTTACCTTTTGGTTTCAGTGGTATCAGAGCTTTGATGACGCTCTTGTGGAGGAAGAAAAGAGAACCTCCTTTGTGTGAAAATTGAAAGGGAGAGAAGTCCTGTGGAGCATGGAGGATTCAGGAGGAACACCTAACTCGCATGCAGAATCATAGTTCATGGGGAGAGAAAGCTTGCATCGAGGGATGTGCCCATGAGTGTTTTTTTTTTTTGGAACCCCAAGGCCGCACTGTTCTCAAAGTCCCTGCAGATATCCCTTATGCTAAAAGGGCTAAAGCTCTCTTTAGACTTGGGCTTTGAAGTTTTCACCAAGCAAATCTGCCGACGTCAACATCTCAAGAGCCTTGCTTCAAGATCTGGCACTTGACTATCACTGCACATTTACATAGTTTGCACTACCTACAACAATTCAGCGCTGAGCATGACAGTGCCAGTTCTGAAATCTAGCACCTACACTCCCATCAACACCTTTGTGCATCCACCTGTAGCCCGAAATAGTTAAGAGGAGCCTAGAGCCCTCTAAAGCCTACCGCTCTTCCCTCTTTCAGATTGCGCACTACACAGCACCTCGCTAGCAGCGATTGAAGACAGTCGCCTTTAGACTGCACACGCTTGTTTGCAAATCACAAACCTATAGTTCTTGGTAGCTGGCTTATCAATGTAGCACTGGCAATTATGCCAATCAAAATCTCTGCTTGTAGAACTAGCAGCTGCTGTAGCCCGCTACCCGTGTGAAATTCCAAATTTTTAAAAAAATCGCCTCCAAGTTTGCATGTAGAGCAAACCCAAGCAGTGAGCAAACCCAAGCAATTTCCAATATCAAGGTAGCCTCTGCCCGTGCGCTCATGACAGTACATACAAACTTCCTATAGCATTAAAGAGCATATTTTTTTGTGCCGCCTTGCAAGCAAAATCGACTGCTCACTGCCCTATGCTAACTGGCCCTCCTTAATATTTTCTTTTAAAGAAGCAAAGGTTCTGCAAACTCCACAAAGTGTTTGTCATGAGTTTTGACAAGTTGTCGAGTCATCAGCATTTAGCTGACTGTCCATGCGCATGATGATTTATTTTCTCGAAAGACCAAAGTCAAAGTTTTTCTTTGACCTCCAAAACACCTTAGTCCTCTAAGGTTAATTTCAAGAAAAAAAAAAGAGGAAAAGAAAAATAAAGCATTTTAAAGTTCAAAAAAAAAAAAAGGTGTTTTTTCTTTTTGGTGATCTGCAACATAAAGTACGTGTTGAGAGTTCACGCTCAACATCATGTGATCATGTGTGCATAGCACCATCACGTGATCATATGTGCATAGCACTAACCTTATAGAGTGCTATAAAGGAAAGGGTTAGATCCCCTAACCCTAACCCTAAAAGGGTTTGTATATATTCTATTTTTTCAACTAATTCTAGTGTACAGTTAGTCATTTGTGGTGTGCTCTCTAGCTATGCCCTCTCTCCTCATCTCCACTCTTCTCCTCTCCCCTCTTCATATTTTGTCATGGTATCAGAGCTCCCTTGCCTTTCGCTGAGGCATTGCGATCCGTATGAGAGAGTGTGATTGATTGAGAGATCAAGTGTTCTCTTCCATTGAGAGAACTTCTTCTTTGATAGAGAAATTCCGTCCATTTGAGAGGAATTTCCATCTGTTCATCTCCTTCGAGAGTTCTTGAGTGAGACACTTGTGAGTACTTATGAGAGAGATTTCTATTCTTTCTATGAGAAAAAGAGGAGTCTATTCCCTTGTGAGAGATATTCGAAGAGGAAGAGAGGTTGTCAAAACCACAAGAAGGAGAGAGAGACCTTTTCAAGACTCTACAATGAATGGTTCAATGAATGGCTCAACAAGCATCTTTGATTTGAGGAGTTCTTTGTGAAAGGTTCGGTTCTCTTCTCCATCTACCCATTGGTTTGGTTCTTTGAGAGAGGGTGCTTATCTTCTTCATGAAGGTTCTGTGAGGTCGCAATGAAGAAGGTTCCGTGAGGTCGCAGACTCAAAAGCCTCCATCTACCAGCCGTCTACACACCTATTGCCTCCAACGTGACGCATCAGCTGCTCTAGTAGCCTTGGCCATGCTCCAACCTCCTGCAAGTTCAAACAACGTCCTGCTCACAAGGATCTCGGGCAGCCAACACTCGGACGGTAGCTCGTAGCGGCTCATTCCATAGCCTTAGCCAAGCTCATAGCTCTAAAGAAAAGGCTCCTACTATAAGCGCAACTCCTCCGACAGACTCCACTACAAGCTCTCGCCTACTCCAGTGCTCACAGCTCTACAACAGCGTCGAGGCGACCTCCTAGCCAAAGCAGCGACCTCCTTCAGTGAATCTACTACTCATGGGCGGCCAAGACAATCCCAATGCCAGCACACAACTAGCTCAGCCGTCTCCAATAGCTACCTCCAGTAGCAAACACCTCGTAGACGAATCTCCCAGGGCCAACGAGCCGCTCCTCCAGCAAAGTCACCATGCTCCAACGCTCCAATAGGGTCCTTGCAACGCATCCAATAACTTAGCAGTTCCAACGACCTCTACGGCCGTCAACAGGATCCATCGAGCCCCCACGGGCAGCTCCTCCAACGAGCTGCATATTCAACAGCGTGATTCAATAGGCCCTCGTCCACCGCTCCTACAACCAACGGACTGCAGCAAGCTCGCAGTGCCACGCCCTCTCCAACGAAGCGGACGGCTCTTACGATAGCCCACAGTACAGCCAACGGGTAGCTTCCAGGCTTCAACGCCCTCGAGTGATGCTCCATCGACTTGGCAGCGTTGCTCCACAGGCCACAAAGCTCTAGTGAGACCTCGCAGCAACGCCAAGCTCCAACCGCGCTCTCCAACGAGCTCCAACAGAAATGACGACGGAATCACCAAAGTCTGTCAGAATCTTTCAAAGATTCCATCACTCCAGCTTTCAACACGTGGCGTCTATCCTCACACCCAAGGTCGCCCAACCTTATCACCAAGGGTTGTCAATTTGTTGACACGTGGCAGATAGGATTTATTGGTCAGCCTAACCCTAGTCAGTTAACCAGATAAGGTTGGCCCCTAACCGTGGTTAAACAATTGTGGTTAAGTCAAGTGAATCACGGTTAAATCAGTTGGTTAGATTCGTGCCACATGGCAACCTTATCTCCAAGTGCCACATCATCTGCCACGTCAGCACTGGTAGCCACGTCATCATCGATTGCCACGTCATCAGTGACACATCATCAGCCATGTCACTTGCCACGTCATCAATGACATGTCATCAGCCACGTCACCTGCCATGTCATTAGTGACACGTCATCAGCCACATCACCTTGCTGACATCATCTGTGCCACCTCAGCACTGCCACCTTAGCAGTCCAGTCAGCACTGACCTCTGCAGGCACAGTCCCTTGCCAGGCACACTGCATGTGCACACTCCTACCACCTCAGCACAGAACTTCACTGGCACACCTCTTGCTAAGCACAGTGCCACATCATCACTGCATGTGACTCACAGTGACACATCATCATTGAGCACCATTTGCACTCCTTTTGCCCCTCCACCTAGATCAAGTCATATCTCTTGATCCAGGAAGAATTTGAGGGTGCTCCAAAAAGGAAAGTCGCTCGTTTTTTTGTGCTCTACGTGCTCGTTACATCACGCGCACATTTCGGTGCAAGTTACACTCACATTTGAGCCTCGCCGGCAAAACCACTTCCTTCACGCACATTTGCCTCTACATCGACGCATCTGACCAGCACTTAAAAAGAACAAAAGAAAAGGAATAATTTGCTGCTCTTTCATCGATCGACGGTTGGTTTAGATCTAGATCAGAGTAGACTAGATCGCCATAGAGGGGACGCTTTGAATTCCCCAAGTTGCCAATCTAAGCCATGCCCAAAATTCCCGACTAGTACCTACTGGGAGTCAGTCCATACGCTCACATCCGATTTCACATCATTACATTACTTGAAACCTTACGTTCATCAGTTCAGTGAGCAGACTTCAGAGCTCAGAGGCATTGCAGATTGATTCAGTGGGTATCTATAGCACTTGATTTCACACACACATGCCACCATTGTAAAGCCTATTTGGCTATCTCACGGCATCGTGCACATCATTTTTCAGCCTTGTAAAGCCTCTTGGCTATTCTCGGCATCATTGCCACAAGCCTTGTAATACAGATCGGATCTTATATACTGCAGTTCTATCTTCACCGATGGTACAGAGATTTCACTTGGCATCTTCAGTGTATTTGCAGTTGATTCATACAGAGTTTTTCAGGACACTTTTGAGTACATTGTTTGCACCATGTCGACTAGCAACCTCAATCTAGAGGCATCTGCTAAGTTAGACAACTCCAATTACGGTACATGGAAATACCGAATGGAGACCATTCTTGTGCTTCAGGACAAATGGGAGTATGTCGATGGATCTATACCTAGACCATTGGCCAATCCAGCCACCAGTAGCTCTACTTCATCTGTTGTCACAGCACCAGCAACGAGATCTACATCGGGATCTACATCTACACAAATAGTTTCCACACCAGTAGTAGATCCTGCCATTGCCTGAGCTCAAGCAGAATGGGATAAGAAAGACAAGTATGCCTATCACCTGATCAAGCAGAATGTGCAAGATGTCATGCTAGGACAGCTCAACACAGTCAAGACATCAAAAGAAGCATGGGATATGTTCGCAGCTCTCTACGAGTCTAAGAACACATCCAGGATTCTCACCCTGAGAAACCAGATCAACCAGAGTTTCCGCAATAGCAATGAAACCGGTCATGCTTATGTACTCTGCATCAAAGACTACAACAATCAACTTGCAGCAGTAGGAGAGACTATGAATCCCGCAGAAATGGTTCAAGTAATCCTGAATGGACTAGGAGAAGGATATGAGAATCTAGTCCAGAGTATTGCCATCCAACAGCAAATTCCAACACTGGAAGAACTTCAGTCAGTTCTACTTGGTGAAGAACTCAGGACTCAGGCCATTCAAGAACGTAAAGGTCATTCTAATGATCAGGCATTCATAGCTTCAGACAGAAGCAGAGGCAAAAGCAAAAACAGAGGTAGATCATATCAGAAAAGTGGTCATCATCAACAAAGTCAAAATCAGCATTAGCATCAGCATCATCCTCAGCAACATCAGAATCAGCAAAGAGGAAATCATTCCAACCGAGGAAGATTCCAAGGATGAGGGAATGCATCCACCAATGTGTCAAACATTCAATGCAACTACTGTCACAAGTTTGGACACTATGAAAGAGATTGCCGCAAGAAGCAGTACGACCAAGGCGGTCAATCCAGCAGTAATCGAGGGAATTCCCGAGGAAGAGGAAATCATCGTGGTGGACATTCTAGTCACAGTCATTTTGCAAATGAACATGGAAATATGTTTCTTGCAAGTGAGGAATTGCATCAGACTAATACAATGCACCTAGACACTGATTTCAATCCCAAAGAGGATTTCAGCTATCAAGTCGACCAAGTGGAACAGGATCCTTAGTATATCGACAGCGGTGCATCATCTCATATGACAAATCATCAGGAATGGTTCACAGAAATGAAGCCATTAGAAGGTCAAAAGAATGTCATCTACACAGCAGACAATACACTGAATCCGGTTCAAGGGACAGGTGTTATCCCTATGAACAATTTCACTGGTACAAAAGGATTAGTCAAAGATGTGCTCTATGTCCCGAAGCTCAGCAAGAACCTTTTGTCAGTAGGTCAAATGACGGAACACAACTACAAAGTCATCTTCGACGGTGATGAATGCACTATCAGAGACAAATCCAGAAGAGGTCAGCTAGTAGCAAAAGGTGTCAAGGAAGGATGCTTATACAGGATGCTAGCTACAGTACCAGATAAGCATGCCATGTCAGCTCAAATGCAACAGATGCCACTATCTGCAAAATGGCACAAGAGATATGGTCATGTCAACTTCAAGTACTTGTTAGATCTAAGGAATCAGAATATGGCAATTGGGATTCCGAAGCTACAGTTTCTTGGAAAGGTTTGTGAAGCATGCTGCTTCGGCAAATAAAAGCGAACCAACTTTGTCAGAAGTACCTCTCGTGCACGAGGTATTCTTGATTTGATTCATACAGATGTATGGGGTTATGCCCAGACCCACAGCATCAATGGTTCACTTTATTACTTGACCTTCATCGACGACTACAGCAGATATTGTTGGGTCTACTTTCTGAAAGAGAAATCTGAAGTGTTTGCCAGATTTCAAGAATTCAAAGCCATGGTAGAAAACCAAACAGGCAGAAAGATCAAGGTCATGAGATCAGACAGAGGAGGTGAATACATGTCTTCAGCATTCATGAACTTTTGCAAAAATCACGGCATTCGAAGACAATTCACATGTGCAGATACTCCTCAGCAAAATGCAAGAGCTGAAAGGAAGAATGGGACTTTAGCAGACAGTGCTAGAGCAATGCTTAGTGAAAAGCATCTTCCGAATCAGTATTGGGCAGAAGCAATAGCTACAGCTAACTACTTGCTTAATCGGATTCCTACCGAACCGATACAAGGTATGACTCCTTATGAAGCATTCACTGGACACAAGCCACGCATTGGGCATCTCCGCATATTTGGTTGCATAGCATATGCCCACATACATGATGATCATCGCAGGAAATTGGATGCGAAGTCACACAAATGCATCATGGTTGGCTACAGTGAAGAAAGCAAAGCATACAAATTGTATGATCCCATCAACCGCAAAGTCATTATCTCCAGAGATGTAATCTTCGATGAGGAATCAGAATGGAAAACCTCACCTACACAGGAGATAGAAGCATCGACTTCACAGTCATCTACAGAACAGGTTGATGAAGAAGAGCAAGAATTGCCAGCAACACCCCAAGCAGCGCCACAGCAGCTCAAACGGTCTACTAGGGAAAGCAGACCACCAGCCAGATTGACATATGCTCAGAAAGGCAAAGCAATTCAAGTGGAAACCACCAACTATGCTCTTATGACTACCATCATGGCTACAGAAGAGCCAGTGTACTTCGAAGATGCAGTAGATAAGCCAAAATAGCAAACTGCTATGAATGAAGAAATGGATGCTTTGTATAAAAATAACACTTGGGAGTTATGCGACCTTCCACCAGGAAAGAAGGCCATAGCCAACAAATGGGTATACAAAGTGAAGTACAATCTAGATGGCAGTATTCAGAGATACAAAGCCAGATTAGTTGCAAAAGGATTTGCACAACAATATGGCCAAGATTATGATGAGACTTATGCTCCAGTAGCAAAGATGGATTCCATATGGTTCTTGATATCATTAGCGACACTCAGCAAATGGAATGTGTATTAGCTCGATGTCAAGAATGCATTTCTCAATGGTTATCTAGATGAGGAAGTCTACATGCAACAACCAGCCGGTTATGTTGAACCAGTAAAGGAGAACAAGGTTTGCCATCTCAAGAAAAGTCTCTATGGCTTAAAGCAAGCACCCAAAAGTTGGTACAGCAGAATTGACAAGTATTTTGCTGATCTGGGATACATGAAGTCCAATGCAGATCATACTCTCTACTGCAAAGTTCAAGGGGAAGATATTACTATTGCACTTTTGTACGTAGATGATCTGATTGTGACAGGAAGCAAGGATGGCTTCATCAGAAAACTAAAACAAGACTTATCTGCAGAGTTCGACATGAAAGATCTTGGACTTATGCACTATTGTCTTGGAATTGAGTTCTGGAGAGATTCAGATAGCACATTCATGAGTCAGCTCAAATATGTTGACAGTCTCCTGAAGAAGTTTCATATGGCAGATTGCAAGATTGCAGCCACTCCCATGGAACATAGTTTGAAACTTACTAAAGATTCAGAAAAGCCTATAGTCAATGACAGATACTACAGGCAACTCATTGGATCTCTTATATATCTGACAATCACACGGCCAGATATTTGTTATGCAGTAAGCTCACTAGCACAGTTTATGGCAAATCCAAAACAGTCTCATTGGAATGCAGCCAAAAGAGTCTTGAGATACATCAGAGGTACAAGACAGTTTGGGATAGAATACAGAGGAAGTCATCCACGGTTGCATGGATACTATGACAGTGACTATGCTGGAGATCATGAGACCAGGAGATCGACACAGGGATATGCATTTTTCCTTGGTCAAGGTGCTATATCATGGTTGTCAAACAAACAGCCAACTGTTTCTTTGTCTTCGACTGAAGCAGAATATAGAGCACTCACTAGAGGTGCATGTGAGGCTATATGGCTCAGAAGACTATTGTCAGAAACAGATTACTTTGATGAGTCAAAGCCAACAACAATATACTGTGATAATCAATCAGCTCAAGCATTGGCCAAAAATCCAGTATATCACTCCAGAACAAAGCACATTGATGTCAGAGAGCACTTCATCAGAGAAAGAGTGTTACTTGGTGACATCACACTGCAGCATTGTGATAGCAAAGAAAATGTTGCAGACATCTTTACCAAACCACTCGGTAAAGAGCTATTCGTCAGTTTCACATATGGAGGCAATGGAGTACTCACTGCCTTCCCCCCCTCCATATTGAAACACTGTAATACTTTTGTAACATACTCTTTTTGTGAAATCCAAAGGAGTTTCCTACTCCGATCACGCGTGATGCGCATACCAAGAATATGACCTGCAAGTCCCAAATCCTTCATATCAAAAGCCTCATGCAACTTGGCCTTTAATGCATCTAGCTCATAAGTATTCTTGCTAGCCAATAGCATATCATCCACATATAGTGCCAAGATTATCAGGCTATTATCCTTAGCCCTTTTAGTGTAGAGGCAGTGATCAATTTCACTCCTTCTAAAACCCTGGGACCGAATGAAAGCATCAAACTTCTGATACCATTCTCTAGGCGCTTGCTTAAGACCATAGAGACTCTTCTTTAGCTTGCAAACTAAATGCTCTTTGCCCTTTTCTTCAAAGCCTTCCAGCTGCACCATGTAAATTTCCTCATGCAAATCCCCATGCAAGAAAGCTGTCTTGACATCCATCTGCATAAGCTCCATATCCTCTGATGCCACTAGTCCAAGCATGCATCTAAGTGTGGTCATCTTCACAACTGGAGAGAATATCTCATCAAAGTCCACACCCTTCTCTTGCTTGAACCCTTTAGCAACCAAACGGGCCTTGTACCTAGGCACATCATCACCTGTGACCTTCATTTTGTAGACCCATTTACATGGCAATGCTTTCTTTCCATGTGGCAAAGAAACCAAGTCCCAAGTCTTATTCTTCATAAGTGAACTTATCTCTGATTGCATAGCATACTCCCACTTGTGTTGATCCTCACGCATCATAGCCTCTCTATAGCAAGAAGGCTCCCCGCAATCAGTAAGCATCACATAGTCTACCCCTGGAACAAACCTATCAGGCGGTCTAGACACTCTAGATGATCTTCTCAAGGGCATTTCAGCTTGCTGTCCCACTTGCATATCAGCCACATTTGGCTCATCATTTCCACCAATAGATGATCCATCATCTACCCTTGATTGTATACCTGTGGGAGTACTTGGTGGTACCTTTTCTTTCACATTTGGTGCATGGACAGCTTGCTGTCTATCAACATAGGCAGGTGGATTCACATCCTGGAAAGTGATTCTCCTCATTTCCACATCCCTCATGGGTGCCTTATGCATCTTCTTCTCATTGAAGACCACATCATGGCTGCGTATGATCTTCTTTGCTTCTGGATCCCAGAGACGATAGCCCCTCTCTCCACTTTCACCATAACCTAGAAAGATGCATTTCCTAGACTTAGGATCTAGCTTCTTTCGAAGCTCTTTTGGCACATGTGCATATGCCTCACACCCAAATATACGCAAATGAGAGTAAGAGGGCTTCTTTCCACTCCATGCCTCTTCAGGAATACCACCATCCAAACTCTTACTAGGTGATCTATTGATCACCTGCACTGCAGTCTTCATTGTTTCAGCCCAAAAACCACCAGAAAGACTTGCATTGGAAAGCATGCATTGCAACCTTTCTTGAATGGTACAGTTCATCTTTTCTGCAACTGGATTTTGCTCTAGAGTATGAGGGGATGTAAGCTTCCTCTTAATCCCACGAGTATCACAGAAATGCTGAAAGTCATGAGAGAGATACTCTCCACCATTGTCAGTCCGTAGGCATTTAAGCGTTCTACCTGACTGATTCTCAACCAAGGCCAGCCATTTCTGAAATACCTGGAACACATCACTCTTCCGAGCTATAGCATAAGCCCACACTTTCCTAGTTGCATCATCAATGAATGTCACATATAGTATTCAGCCCCGCCTAATGACCGTGTAGGCATGGGACCACATATGTCTGAATGCACCAAATCAAGCATTTCAAACTCTTTCTTTCCCCTTCTTTTATGGGCTGATTTAGTCTGCTTCCCATAGAGACAGTGCTCACAAAATTCAAAATCAGAGAAACTCAAATGCGGTACATAACCCAAATGGCATAAGAGTTTCATTCCATTCTGGCTCATGTGCCCCAACCTGCAATGCCACAAAGAAGTGCTTGGCTGCTCGGTTATTGCAACAACATGATCAAATACCCCTGATACATGTAAGGGATACAAAGTCCCACACTTGGCACCCCTAGCCAAAAGCAAAGAGCCCTTTTGAATTTTCCAACTTTGAAAGCCAAAAGTGGTGTGAAAACCAGCATTATCTAGCTGACCCACTAAAATAAGACTCTTGGTCAACTTAGGCACATGTCTCACATGTTTCAAAACAAATGCAGACCCATTTGCAAAAGAAAACTTTATGTCACCTGCTCCCACTATGTCACATGCATAGTCATTTCCAAGATGCACACAACCTGTCTTTCCACTATCATAAGTGGAGAACCATTCCCTATGGGGAGTAACATGGAATGAAGCACCAGAATCCAAAATCCAATCCTGGGAATATGCATCATCTGAAGTGGTAAGCAACTCTGCAGATAAAGTAGACATGAAGAGAACATCATTGTCACTATCATGTGTGACTGCATTGATCTCCTCGATCTTCACTTTTCCTTTGTCCTCCCTTGGACTCTCTTCCTTTTGATTTGCACCCCAATTTGCATTCTTTTTCTTATCCTTTTGCTCTCTTTTCAGCTTGTAGCAATCCTTTTTCATATGGCCCTTCTTGCCACAGTGGTAACACTCAATGTTTTGTGCCCTGGATTTGCTACAAGACTTCCCTCTTTCTTGGGACTTCCCCCTGAACTGTGATCTGCCCCTTTGCACATTTAAGGCTGCATCCTGCTTGTTGCCATCCATAGACTTCCGTCTAATCTCCTCGGCCAACAAGCTACCCACAACACCATCAAATTTCAGTACTCCACCAGGTGCAGAGTTACTGACAGCTGTACGGAAGGTATCCCATGAGGATGGCAATGAACATAAGAGAAATATTGCCTTAGTCTCCGCATCAAAATTCATTTTCTGAGCCTGAAGCTGGCTGAAAATAATATTGAATTCATTCAAGTGAGAAGCAATGGAGACCCCTTCCTTCATCTGCAGCTCAAACAACCTCTTCATGAGGTAAACTTTATTAGAGGCAGTTTCCTTCTCATAAGTGGCACACAGTTTCTTCCACAAATCTTCCGTAGTTTGCTTATTTACTACTGTTAAATAAACTGACTCTGCAAGATGAAGTCTAATAGTAGACTTTGCTAATGCATCCAACTCATTCCAATCATCCTCAGACATATTTGCAAGCTTAGCTTCAATCCCTGCCAAGGGTTTAATCTGCTTCTTTTGAGTAAGCACATCCCTTATTTGTTCTTTCCACAAAGAAAAGTTTGTCCCATCAAACTTTTTAATGCTGAAAAACTCCTTTTCAGGCATGGAAGAGGATGCCATGATGCAAATGAAACAAAATCCCAAATGCTAGTCCCTGCAAGAGAGAATCACACCAAATACCAGGTGCACCCAAATGTGTATGCCACAATAGACTGAAATATCACAAAAAACTCAAAGCTCAAAGCATCAAAAGATGCATCTGACTCATGTGCATATACTATGCATCCATATGAGCAAATCTGGCCCAAGAGAAAATGCCAATAAGTGCCAAATGACTCAAGCATAAACACCATCCACTGGCATATGCATCAATGATATCTGATCCAAGAGAGCATAGCACTATCACTGCATCACCAATAATGTGTCAAAGCTGTCCCTCAGCTTAAAATAGCATCCATGTGCAAAGCGTCCATAAAAAATAGCATCCCACAAGGCAATTTGGGCCTATCAGCGCATCCAACAAGGACCGCAATGCATCCAAATGGCCTATAAATCATCCATTGCAACCCAATGCATACCACAAATGAGCGCACACTGCTCAAACTACAACCAGAGTGATCTGCATAAGGTATGCTCAAGAAATCATAGTCCCACGGTAATGAGCGCTACTGAAAATAGAACCTGAGATGCTTCAAAACATGGGCACCATTGCATAATTGGACTTAGCAAGAAAATCTGCAAATATCTCTCTTCAGCCAGAACTCCAAAATCCCAACCGATGAGTGAGAAATGGGAGTCAACACTTATCCACTGCCATGTGGCATAAATCTAAGGTTTCAAAACCTTAGTATGAAAAATGCATAACAGAGAGACGAAATCGAATACACAGAGATTTATAACTCTGAAAATCCTCCACCGAATCACGCAAGAACTGATAGGTAGGGGTTTTTGGGCGTCCGGAACGCAATGGGACAGACGGTTTTGGAAACTGTGGTCTCAATCACTGGGTCCAACACACGGACTGAAAAACGTTTTTTGAAACAGAGCTGTTTGTAAACTCCACCGGAGTGCGAATGATGAGCAACATAGAAGTTTTAGGACCTCTTGAGTCCACCGGAACTGACAGATCTGCAAATGGTTGCTCCAAACTTGAGTTCCAACTCCCGGGAAAAAAACGCAGGAACTGACACAGTGACTCAGAAATCCAATGAAATGATCCCAGATTTAGGAATGAAGGTGTTTCCAGGCTCCTGAAGTAATGTGGACACCAAAAGCAAGCAATAGTTGCCTCTGCAAGTCAATACGGAGTCTTTGTCATCGAACGGAACAGGGAAAAGCTCAAAAAAATGACTTTTTCTTTCAAACCACTTAATAGGCTCTCAAAACCACTTCACAAAGCCAAAGTGACTTTTCCAAAGGTTCCTCCAAGGTCTCTGCACACTCGAATGTAAGTAAAGTCACCCACAAAGCTTCCCACAGAGCTTCTCCTTCCTCCCACAGAGCTGCTGGGCTTCCAAGCATTCACGCACGCTTAGCTAGATCACCCGGGCTCTGATACCAGTTGAGAGTGCTCTCAACGGAAGCAAGAACGGAAGAAGGAGAGAGAGAGACAAAGAGCCACACAAGTTTTGGTGGGTGCAGAACCACCCTAATCTTCTTTTTCATTCATTTATATATGTGTTTGAGTATTGTACATAACTGGGGTAAAGGCATAGTGACCTTTAACCCCCACATGAACTTGCGCAGCTTCTCTGCGCCCAATGCCTTCATGAATATGTCAACTACCTGATCCTCTATGCTAACATAAACTAGATCAATAAGACCTAGTAAAACCTTCTCCCGCACATAGTGATAATGCACCTTAATGTGCTTTGTTCTAGCATGATAGACTGGGTTATTTGCCAAGTGTATACTGCTCATGTTGTCATAATAAATGACAATTGGCCCATCTGTAGACTGATGCATATCATAGAGTAGCTTATGCAACCAAGCTACCTCACATGCAACCATTGTTGCACCCCTATACTCAGCCTCTGTGCTCGACAAGGCAACTGTAGGCTGTTTCTTGCTGCTCCAAGTGACTGCAACACTCCCAAAAGAGAACACATATCCACTGGTAGATCGTCTATCAGAAATACTACCAGCCCAATTAGCATTAGTGTATCCATGTAACTGTATCTGAACCCTAGCCTCATAAAATAGTCCATACTGCAATGTGGACTTCACATACTTGAGTATGCGTCTAGCTGCATCCAAATGCGGTTTCCTTGGAGCCTGCATAAACTGACTTACCAATCCAACAGCATAGCTCAAATCTAGCCTGGTAATAGTCATATAAATCAAACTTACTACTATGCGTTTGTACATAGTAGGGTCTTCCAAAAGCTCACTTGCATCTGCGCTCAACTTCACATTCTGCTCCAAAGGAACTGAAATAGGCTTACAGCCTATCATCCCATACTTGGATAGTGTGACCCCAAAAATTGATATTGTTTTTCTCTATGTTTGATAAGGGTTTGAGTATCAAGTGATAGCCTAGCGGCTCTCACTTATTTCTATTTTCTATGATATTGTATGAGATTGAGAGGATGAGTGGAATGGCTCATTGTAAATACCATAGGTATGAATTATAAATACCTTGGTATGGGGTGAGAGTTATTTGTGTATGGGATATTATGAGTTTTTTAGAAGATAGAAAGAGTGAGTCATATAAAGAGGTGGGCTCATGTCCATGTGTTCCAATGATATAAGAGAGGCCACATGCCAAGCGTGTGGAAGGCATGTGGAGGAGTGTGAAGTCAAGAGGAATCCTTCTAGAACTCCTATGTGAAATAAGGAGGATGTGGACATGTGGAAAAGACAGGGTCCCTATGGGCTCCATGTGGCGAGACTCTTGACTTTCTCAATATTTTAAGAGTCTTGAGCATCTTTTGATGGGACACATGGCAAGAGTAGCCAAAAAGGACATGGATGGTGACATACGTGCTTATGTGGTTGATGGGGAAAAGAATCTACAGGCAGCAATTGTAAATGGGTGAAGGAGGGTGATAAAATCTCTATAAAAGGAGCCCTCCTCTCCCTTGTTCATCAATCTCTTCCACCATTGGGCCTTATGTTGCTGTAGTTCTAGTCTCCCCAAGCCTCTTCCATGAGCCTTCTCTTCCTCTCGTAGATATTCTCTTATGTAGACTCTTGAGTCCTTCTCTCACTAATTTATTCTCTCTCTATGAGTAGTCTTGGAGCTTCCGCTCCGTCTTGTATGTATGAAACCTCTTCTTCTCCCTTGTGTTTGTAGTGTTGAGGTGGATTCTCACTCTATTTGTAATGAAGGTCACTTTAGGTTCTCTCTCTCTTGAGTGTCTCTTCCCTTTTCTTTCTTTCAAAGCCTTAAAAGTTCTTTCTATTCGTCGACTGCTCACTGTGCACACATGGTCCATTTGTTTCCCGAGCCACTATGCAAACTTCTTCCCCTCTTCTAGGCGAAATCTATGAGGGGTGGATCGTTGATGAAGGTGGAGTCTTGAGGGAGCATCCTGCTCAGGCGAAATTAGCCTGGGTGGAGGGTAGTTTTCATGACAGTTTGACCCCCTATTAGTGTTTTGCTCATAACTTTCTGCTCGATAGTCCGATTGTAATGAAATTTATATTAGCGCGAAGCTCTCTTCAAGGCACATGTTTGTTATAATCAGATCTTGAATCAGATACTGCTGCAAAAAGTTATAGTTTTTACCCCCTTCCAGTAAACTGTCCATATCTCTTCAACCGTCTGTCTGTTTTCAATGAAACTTATATTAGCGTGAAGCCCATCTCAAGGCGCATCTCTTTTTACTTGAATCTTTGATATCATGTCTCTACTGAAAGTTATAGGCCTCTGTGTCTAATGACAGTTTGTAGAGTGTTTTGAGCTAAGTATAAAGGTGTCTATGAAGGAGGTGCAATGTTTCCTCGGAATCTACCCATCCAACCTAATCAGCCCCTTCAAACTCCTCGATATATATCAGTTCATGTCATGTTGAGCCGCAAGAACTTCTTTCAACAACGTATCGCTCTTCTCTTTGGTGCAGACCGGCGGCTCGCTGAGATTATGGCCTCTGCTGATCCTTTCCTTCTCCCTATGCTTGACTACAACATCACTTGGGATGTTACCATCTTCATTCTCATCTAAGGGAGGAAAGTATGGTGTGGTATCTTGGCATAAAAGCTTCTTTCTAATGTCTCATTCTCAATGATAAGTATCTTTGGCAGTTAGTTCGAATGCTGCAGGAAGTGAAGAGGTGCGTGAAGTTTATTACCCCCAACTTCATGTCACATCTTTTGGTGGAGACGCCGGGTACGTTTGGTATTGGATTCATCCCACCTTACTAAACGGTCTCGGGTGTAATTGGTTGCATGTTATGCCTAGAAGAGGCATGTGTTTTGATGAGATAAAGAAGATGCCTGGAAGAACTCCATTAGAAGAGATTCCAACCCGTTTAAGAGAACTTGAAGATTGTGAAGGTGATGCTCAAGCTATTCGCACAATCACCATGATCATATCCTTTATGTTTGCATTGTTGAATATGTTAGTGAATCGACAATGCCGGCAGCAGGCACAATGATAAATTGGGGATTGTTCCATGCACTGGCAGCTTGGTGTGAAGAAGAGTTGAGTCTTTGGGTAGTTTTCGACTATAACAGTGGAGTGGTGATTCTTAATGCTTTCAACTTCTATTGCTATGCAAATGATGAAGATTACAATATCTTGAAGCTTTTATGTGCACTTCCTATTGTGAGAAGGGTGATTTTAGAATGCATGTATACACAATGTTTTCATGGTGCTGGTGGGTTACTTATTTTTGAAGATTTTGTTGAGGATCACATTGTGGAGGGTTTTCAACAAGTGGTTATGCATAATCAGTTGGTCTTGGTATACTAAGGCTCTGTGGGATCTTGTTCGGATCTTGTTTGGGATATTATTTGGATCTTGGTGCTTCCTTTTTGTGTTTCATCATGGTGAAGATTCCAGTGTTTCGAGGGACCCAAGGGGAAGAACCGGAGTCTTATCTTTGGGATTTTGTTCGAGGATGCCGGCTTTCTGGATGGTCCATGAAGGATCGGGCGGAGATTTCGCCTGATTTCCTTGAAGGTGTAGCCTTGAGTTGGCATGAGACCTTGCCGGACTCTACCAAGGAGGACTGGGACCAAGTGGTGGTAGCAATGAAGCAGAGATTTGGGGCAGTGGAGTCGCCAAATGCTTTGATGTTGCAATTGGACCGGTTCTTTCAAGGAGAGGGTGAGTTGGTCTCTGCATTGGCAATCCGATACGAAACTTTATGGACAAAGTATGAAAGGGCAGCTTTGCGAGCTGTGGCATCGGCATCATCGGCCCCTCAAAGTCTCTCAGGGATGGAGCACTTAAAGATGAGCAAATTTGTTATGGCTTTGGAGCCTCGTCTTCGCTCAAAGGTAATGAGTAAAGATCCAACAACATACGTGGAGGCGCTTCACATTGCGAAAAAGAAAGAAGCTTCTCTTAAGATCGAATCCTATTTTGTGTCTTCAACAGCTTCAACTTCTAAGGTGGAGGTAATGGGCACTCCTCAGGTACCAAAGTCCTCTGAGTTAGATCATAATATCTCCCAATTGATGGCAGAGTTTGCTGATTTGAAATTGCATTTGGTTAATGCACGACAACCTAGAGCACCAAAGAGTGAATATAGGCCTCAAGATAGGAGTGGGGTCACTTGCTATGAATGTAATGAAAAAGGTCACTATTGAGAGTGCTCTCAATGGAAGCAAGAATGGAAGAAGGAGAGAGAGAGACAGAGAGCCACACAAGTTTTGGTGGGTGCAGAACCACCCTAATCTTCTTTTTCATTCATTTATATATGTGTTTGAGTATTGTACATAACTGGGGTTAAGGCACAGTGACCTTTAACCCCCACAACCTCCCACTTAAAGGACAATGTGCCTTTAAGGGAGAACAACCCCAGTGAGCATACTATCCAATGCCCATCAATACACGACAATACTCAAACCGCTGACTAGGTAGACTCTTCGTCAGCATATCTGCAGGGTTATCATCTGTATGAACCTTGACAAGCTCTATGCGCTTGTCCTCAAGTACCTCCCTGATGAAATGGTACCTGACCTCAATGTGTTTGGTCTTTGCATGAAAGACTGGATTCCGTGCTAGCTGAATAGCACTCATGGAATCACTATGCAATGTCGGTACACCTGTATGAATCCCCAAATCTCCCACTAGCCGATCAAGCCATATAGCCTCCTTGCAACCCTCTGTGGCTGCAACATACTCAGCCTCTGTGGTAGACAAAGCCACGCACTTCTGTGCACGAGACATCCACGACACTGCACCACCTGCAAAGGTGAACACATAACCAGAAGTGGATCTCCTACTATCCACATGCCCTCCATAGTCTGAATCTGTGTACCCAAGTACACGCATGTCTCCTTTACCAAAGCAAATGCACATCTCCTTGGTACCCTTCATGTACCTCATGATGCACTTAACTGCCTCCCAATGCCTCTTTCCTGGATTAGCCATATACCGGCTAACAACTCCCACTGCAAATGCAATGTCTGGTCTAGTAGCTATCATAGCATACATAAGACTCCCAACTGCTGATGCATAAGGAACCTTGGCCATCATGGCCCTCTCCTCATCTGATTTGGGACTATCTGTATGACTCAGTTTCACATATGGAGGCAATGGAGTACTCACTGCCTTCCCCCCCTCCATATTGAAACGCTGCAATACTTTTGTAACATACTCTTTTTGTGAAAGCCAAAGGAGTTTCCTACTCCGATCACGCGTGATGCGCATACCAAGAATATGACCTGCAAATCCCAAATCCTTCATATCAAAGGCCTCATGCAACTTAAGGCCTTTAATGCATCTAGCTCATAAGTATTCTTGCTAGCCAATAGCATATCATCCACATATAGTGCCAGGATTATCAGGCTATTATCCTTAGCCCTTTTAGTGTAGAGGCAGTGATCAATTTCACTCCTTCTAAAACCCTGGGACCGAATGAAAGCATCAAACTTCTGATACCATTCTCTAGGTGCTTGCTTAAGACCATAGAGACTCTTCTTCAGCTTGCAAACTAAATGCTCTTTGCCCTTTTCTTCAAAGCCTTCCGGCTGAACCATGTAAATTTCCTCATGCAAATCCCCATGCAAGAAAGCTGTCTTGACATCCATCTGCATAAGCTCCATATCCTCTGCTGCCACTAGTCCAAGCATGCATCTAAGTGTGGTCATCTTCACAACTGGAGAGAATATCTCATCAAAGTCCACACCCTTCTCTTGCTTGAACCCTTTAGCAACCAAACGGGCCTTGTACCTAGGCACATCATCACCTGTGACCTTCATTTTGTAGACCCATTTACATGGCAATGCTTTCTTTCCATGTGGCAAAGAAACCAAGTCCCAAGTCTTATTCTTCATAAGTGAACTCATCTCTGATTGCATAGCATACTCCCACTTGCGTTGATCCTCACGCATCATAGCCTCTCTGTAGCAAGAAGGCTCCCCGCAATCAGTAAGCATCACATAGTCTACCCCTGGAACAAACCTATCAGGCGGTCTAGACACTCTAGATGATCTTCTCAAGGGCATTTCAGCTTGCTGTCCCACTTGCATATCAGCCACATTTGGCTCATCATTTCCACCAATAGATGATCCATCATCTACCCTTGATTGTATACCTGTGGGAGTACTTGGTTGTACCATTTCTTGCACATTTGGTGCATGGACAGCTTGCTGTCTATCAACATATGCAGGTGGATTCACATCCTGGAAAGTGATTCTCCTCATTTCCACATTCCTCATGGGTGCCTTATGCATCTTCTTCTCATTGAAGACCACATCATGGCTGCGTATGATCTTCTTTGCTTCTGGATCCTAGAGACGATAGCCCATCTCTCCACTTTCACCATAACCTAGAAAGATGCATTTCCTAGACTTAGGATCTAGCTTCTTTCGAAGCTCTTTTGGCACATGTGCATATGCCTCACACCCAAATATACGCAAATGAGAGTAAGAGGGCTTCTTGCCACTCCATGCCTCTTCAGGAATACCACCATCCAAACTCTTACTAGGTGATCTATTGATCACATGCACTGCAGTCTTCATTGCCTCAGCCCAAAAACCACCAGAAAGACTTGCATTGGAAAGCATGCATTGCAACCTTTCTTGAATGGTACGATTCATCTTTTCTGCAACTGGATTTTGCTCTGGAGTACCAGGGGATGTGAGCTCCCTCTTAATCCCACGTGTATCACAGAAATGCTGAAAGTCATGAGAGAGATACTCTCCACCATTGTCAGTCCGTAGGCATTTAAGCGTTCTAGCTGACTGATTCTCAACCAAGGCCAACCATTTCTGAAATACTTGGAACACATCACTCTTCCGAGCTATAGCATAAGCCCACACTTTCCTAGTTGCATCATCAATGAATGTCACATAGTATTCAGCCCCGCCTAATGACCGTGTAGGGATGGGACCACATACGTCTGAATGCACCAAATCAAGCATTTCAAACTCTTTCTTTCCCCTTCTTTTATGGGCTGATTTAGTCTGCTTCCCATAGAGACAGTGCTCACAAAATTCAAAATCAGAGAAACTCAAATGCGGTACATAACCCAAACGGCATAAGAGTTTCATTCCATTCTGGCTCATGTGCCCCAACCTGCAATGCCACAAAGAAGTGCTTGGCTGCTCGGTTATTGCAACAACATGATCAAATACCCCTGATACATGTAAGGGATACAAAGTCCCACACTTGGCACCCCTGGCCAAAAGCATAGAGCCCTTTTGAATTTTCCAACTTTGAAAGCCAAAAGTGGTGTGAAAACCAGCATCATCTAGCTGACCCACTGAAATAAGACTCTTGGTCAACTTAGGCACATGTCTCACATGTTTGAAAACAAATGCAGACCCGTTTGCAAAAGAAAACTTTATGTCACCTGCTCCCACTATGTCACATGCATAGTCATTTCCAAGATGCACACAACCTGTCTTTCCACTATCATAAGTGGAGAACCATTCCCTATGGGGAGTAACATGGAATGAAGCACCAGAATCCAAAATCCAATCCTGGGAATATGCATCATCTGAAGTGGTAAGCAACTCTGCAGATAAACTAGACATGAAGAGAACATCATTGTCACTATCACGTGTGACTGCATTGATCTCCTCGATCTTCACTTTTCCTTTGTCCTCCCTTGGACTCTCCTCCTTTTAATTTGCACCCCAATTTGCATTCTTTTTTCTTATCCTTTTGCTCTCTTTTCAGCTTGTAGCAATCCTTTTTCATATGGCCCTTCTTGCCACAATGGTAACACTCAATGTTCCGTGCCCTGGATTTGCTACGAGACTTCCCTCTTTCTTGGGACTTCCCCCTGAACTGTGATCTGCCCCTTTGCACATTTAAGGCTGCATCCTGCTTGTTGCCATCCATAGACTTCTGTCTAATCTCCTCGGCCAACAAGCTACCCACAACATCATCAAATTTCAGTACTCCACCAGGTGCAGAGTTACTGACAGCTGTACGGAAGGTATCCCATGAGGATGGCAATGAACATAAGAGAAATATTGCCTTAGTCTCCGCATCAAAATTCATTTTCTGAGCCTGAAGCTGGCTGAAAATAATATTGAATTCATTCAAGTGAGAAGCAATGGAGACCCCTTCCTTCATCTGCAGCTCAAACAACCTCTTCATGAGGTAAACTTTATTAGAGGCAGTTTCCTTTTCATAAGTGGCACACAGTTTCTTCCACAAATCTTCCGTAGTCTGCTCATTTACTACTGTGAAATAAACTGACTCTGCAAGATGAAGTCTAATAGTAGACTTTGCTAATGCATCCAACTCATTCCAATCATCCTCAGACATATTTGGAGGCTTAGCTTCAATCCCTGCCAAGGGTTTAATCTGCTTCTTTTGAATAAGCACATCCCTTATCTGTTCTTTCCACAAAGAAAAGTTTGTCCCATCAAACTTTTTTATGCTGAAAAACTCCTTTTCAGGCATGGAAGAGGATGCCATGATGCAAATAAAGCAAAATTCCAAATGCTAGTGCCTGCAAGAGAGAATCACACCAAATACCAAGTGCACCCAAATGTGTATGCCACAATAGAGTGAAATATTACCAAAAGCTCAAAGCTCAAAGCATCTAAAGATGCATCTGACTCATGTGCATATACTATGCATCCATATGAGCAAATCTGGCCCAAAAGAAAATGCCAATAAGTGCCAAATGACTCAAGCGTAAACACTGTCCACTGGCATATGCATCAATAATGTCTCATCCAAGAGAGCATAGCACTATCAGTGCATCACCTGCAATGTGTCAAAGCTGTCCCTCAGCTTAAAATAGCATCCATGTGCAAAGCGTCCATAAAAAATAGCATCCCACAAGGCAATTTGGGCCTATCAGCGCATCCAACAAGGACCGCAATGCATCCAAATGGCCTATAAATCATCCACTGCAACCCAATGCATACCACGAATGAGCGCACACTGCTCAAACTGCAACCAGAGTGATCTGCATAAGGTATGCTCAAGAAATCATAGTCCCACGGTAATGAGCGCTACTGAAAATAGAACCTGAGATGCTTCAAAACATGGGCGCCATTGCATAATCGGACTCAGCGAGAAAATCTGCAAATATCTCTCTTCTGCCAGAACTCCAAAATCCCAACCGATGAGTGAGAAATGGGAGTCAACACTTATCCACTGCCATGTGGCATAAATCTAAGGTTTCAAAACCTTAGTATGAAAAATGCATAACAGAGAGATGAAATCGAATACACAGAGATTTATAACTGTGAAAATCCTCCACCGAATCACGCAAGAACTGATAGGTAGGGGTTTTTGGGCATCCGAAACGCAATGGGACAGACGGTTTTGGAAACCGTGGCCTCAATCACTGGGTCCAACACACGGACTGAAAAACGTTTTTGGAAACAGAGCTATCTGTAAACTCCACCGGAGTGCGAATGATGAGCAACATAGAAGTTTTAGGACCTCCTGAGTCGACCGGAACTGACAGATCTGCAAATGGTTGCTCCAAACTTGAGTTCCAACACCCGGGCAAAAAACACAGGAATTGACACAGTGAGTCAGAAATCCACTGAAATGATCTCAGATTCAAGAATGAAGGTGTTTCCAAGCTCCTGAAGTAATGTGGACACCAAAAGCAAGCAATAGTTGCTTCCACAAGTCAATACGGAGTCTCTGTCATCGAACGGAACAGGGAAAAGCTCAAAAAACGACTTTTTCTTTAAAAGCTCTTAACAGGCTCTCAAAACCACTTCGTAAAGCCAAAGTGACTTTTCCAAAGGTTCCTCCAAGGTCTCTGCACACTCGGATGCAAGTAAAGTCACCCACAAAGCTTCCCACAAAGCTTCTCCTTCCTCCCACAGAGCTGCTGAGCTTCCAAGCATTCACGCACGCTCAGCTAGATCACCCGAGCTCTGATACCAGTTGAGAGTGCTCTCAACGGAAGCAAGAATGGAAGAAGGAGAGAGAGAGACAGAGAGCCATAGAAGTTTTGGTGGGTGCAGAACCACCCTAATCTTCTTTTTCATTCATTTATATATGTGTTTGAGTATTGTACATAACTGGGGTTAAGGCACAGTGACCTTTAACTCCCACAACTATCGCCCCGAGTGTCCTAGATTGAGAAAGAAAGAAGACAAACAAGTAGCCTTGTTAGAAGCTTCTTCAGGGGATGAGGAAAGAGAGGTAATGATGGCTAAACGGGGGCGTGGTAAACCAAAAGAAGAAGAAGAAAGCAAGGAAGAAGTAGATGAGGAACATCAGGAAGAGGAACACCGTAGTAAGAAAAAGAAGGCATCTAGAAGGAGAATTAGCCAGTCAGACTTTCCTTTAGGACAAGGAATTGGAAGCTATGACTTGTTGTCCGACCTTAAAGAAAAGGAAGCTCATATCACCTTTGGTCAATTACTTGCTTTGTCTCCAAAACTACGGAAGGAATGGGGAAAACTAGCAAGCACAAGGGTGTTAAAGAAGAAAAAGAAGAAAAGTGCCAATCCTGTTGTTCAAAAGGTAGATATAGATGTTGGTGATGATGTACCTGTGGTTGATGTGATCATTGATGGTCAAGTGATTTCTAATGTGTACATTGATGGAGGTACATCGATTAATGTCATGAGTGAGAAGACCATGATTAATGCTGATTTAAAATACTCTAGTACTACCTCTCCTTATCGCATCAAATTGGCTGACAACACTAGGGTTAAGACCTTGGGAGTTGTGAAGAATCTAGAAGTGAATGTATGTGGAATTTCTGTGCCGACTACTTTTCAGGTGATCCCTACCAAGCCAGATGCACGTGCCTATCCATTGATTTTGGGAAGGCCTTGGCTACGCAAGGTGAAGGCTGTTCAAAAGTGGGATACTGGAGAATTGATTTTGCAGGGAAATGATAAGAAGGTGCGCTACAACATCAGAAGCCGCAAAAAGGAAGTTCTCAAGGAGGAGTCTTCAACATCAGAGAGTTCAAGCTCTGACTTAACTGATGAAGAAGAAGAGACAGGGTGTAGCTCCGAGGAGTCCAACTCAGAGGGTGAGGTGGAAGCAGTGGCCTTTGGTCTTGGTGCTGATCGGGATGAGTCAGGAAGGAACAAGGTGGTGGTGCAAGAAGATCCTTTAGAGACACTTCATGTGGAGGATGTGGAGCACATTAAACGACGCCAACGCAATGAAGAGCTTCTTGGTGATTCTCTATCAGGTAGTGAGAAGCTCCAGTATACTTAGATATGCTAGATGATTTTCCATGTCTCTTTGCAACAAGCTATTCACAGGTTCGGCCAGTCTCTCTTGTGGAGCACAAGATTGAGTTGAAGCCAGAAAGCAAGCCAGTTGTGCAATGCTTAAGGCGATTGGGGGTGATCCAAGCTGAGGCACTAAAGAAAGAGGTAACGCAACTACTTGAGGTGGGATTCATCTTTCCTGTTGATGATTCAGAATGGATATCTCCTATAGCTGTCACACCAAAGAAAGGAAATAAGTGGCGAGTTTGTGTGGACTTTTGTCCTTTGAATGCATGCACTAAGAGGGATCATTTTCCTTTGCCATTCTAAGATGAAATACTAGACCAAGTAGCAGGGCATGAGATGTATTCTGTATGTGATGGGTATTCCGGGTACTTTCAAATTCGTATTCGGGAGGAAGATCAAAAGAAAACATCATTTGTCACACCTTGGGGAGTTTTTGCTTACAAAGTGATGCCTTTTGGGTTGACCAATGCACCAGCTACATTTCAAAGGTTCATGAGTCAAGTCCTGGAGCCTTACTTGGGAAAGTTCATACGGGTGCTTTTGGATGATTTTTGCATTTATTCTCGGTGCATGGATCACATGGAGAAGTTAAAGATGGCCTTAGCTAGGATTGATGAAGCAAAAGGGTGTCTAAATCCTAGCAAGTGTCATTTGACTCAAACAAAAGTAGTCTTGTTGGGGCATATTGTGTCTCAAGAAGGCTTGCAAATGGATCCTGACAAGGTTCAAGCAATCATGGCATTGCCAAGTCCTGAGAGTGTCATTGGTGTTCGTAGAATTCTAGGAAAGAGCAAGTATTATCAACACTTTTGTGATGATTTCACAGAGATAGTGCATCCCATTAACTTGTTGACAAGAAAAGGAGTTTCTTTCCAATGGGGTATGGAGCAACAAGAGTCTTTCCAGCAACTTAAGGAGGCCATGAGTAAGGGCCCAATATTGAAGCCCCCTGATTGGTCTCAAGACTTTTATGTAAATCCAAGTGTATCTTTGCATTCAGTTGGTGCTGTATTGGTATAAAAAGGAGAGGCAGGTAGAATGCAACCCATCTATTATGCCAGCCGAGAGCTTACAGATGTGGAAACAAGGTATGAAGAATTGGAGCAGCAAGCTCTCTCTTCGGTGTTTTCCATCAGAAAGTTTTGCTCCTATTTATTACCTCGACCATTTTTCTTCCTTACCTCTCAGTCTGTATTAGCATATCTAGTTCGCAAGCCTAATCCTGGGGGGAGATTTGCAAAATGGTTGTCAGAGCTTCAAGAGTTCTCTTTCTCTTTTGTCACTGAAAATACCACTAGGTCCACTATGGCACATTTGCTCACAGGGCGGGAGGATCTAGGAGAAGAAAAGAAATGTAAGGAGAACATTAAAGATGAAAGGGATACACCACCAACAGCTTTTGTTTTGTATTTTGATGGGGCTTTTAGTCCTTCATGCCAACAAGGAGCCGGGGGGATAGTCTTGATGAATCCTGATGGTCAAGAGGTATGGGCAAGAGGACAAGAGCTTCCAGGTATCACAACTAACAATGCAGCTGAGTATAATGCTTTGATTCTTGGTTTGAGGGTTGTCTTCAAAGTCAAGTTAAAGAATTGGAAGTAAGAGGAGATTCTCAGCTTATTATAAAGCAAATGCAAGGGCATTACCAGACAAGAAGTCCTCATTTGAAGGAGCTTAATCAAAAGGCTATGGCACTATGTAGGCAATTTGATTTTGCAAGTTTGTTCATATAAACAGAAAAGAAAATCAAAGGGCAGATGAGTTAGCTACTCAAGACATTGTAGTACAAGACCGGGGGATGGTTTCTTTGGTAGACACTGGATGGCCAAAACTGCAAGATGTTCAGCAATATGTGGAAGAAGGCATGTTTCCTCAAGGATTAACTCCACAACAGAAGCAGAGATTGGTAAGGAAGGCTTGTCCCTATACTATTGTTGATGACATTCTTTATAAATTGGGAAAAGATAAGGTGCTCCGTCGGGTGGTCCATCCCATGGAGACTAGGACAATCCTAGAAATGTGTCATGAATGCTCTGGTCATTTTGTTTAAGCAAGCACAGCTAGGAGAATTCTTAATGCAGGATACTTTTGGCCACGCCTCCATAAGGATGTATATGAATGGTGTCGAAGTTGTAAAGTATGCCAAAAGTTTGGAAGGCGACAGTTGATTCCTGGGCCCTTGAAGCCTATTCCAGCATATGGACCATTTGAGAGGTGGGGGTTGGACTTTGTGGGACCACTCCCTCGCTCATCTCAGGGCAAGCATTATTTATTGGTGGCCACAGATTATGTGACTCGATGAGCAGAGGCCAAGGCCACAGTCAATAGCAAGGCAAGCATAGTTGCAAAATTTCTCTTTGATCAAATTTGTTCACGCTTTGGTTGTCCTTTGGAAATTCTCACTGATGGAGGAACCTCTTTTAGAAATGAACTAATTGAAGATGTGGTGCATAAGCTAAAGATAAATCATAGCATGTCCACGCCATACTATCCCCAATGTAATGGCTTGGTTGAGAAAACAAATGGATTGTTGTGCAATTCAATGGGAAAGCTTGTTGACACCAAGAAAAGGCATTGGGATAGGCCTTTGGCAGAGGTTTTATGGGCTTACAGAACCACACACAAGCTATCTATTGGGTTTACACCATTCCAACTAGTGTATGGATTAGAAGCCACTTTACCCATTGAATTGGAGATACATAGTCTTCGCACAGCTGTTGCAAGAATAGAAGGACAGGAGGATGCCTATGCTCAATGCTTGGTATAGCGCTTGGTACAGCTAGAAGCCTTGGATGAATACAGATTACAGGCCTTACAAAACTTGGAATCTTCTCAAAGAAGGCGCAAGGCCCATTTTGACACCAAATTACGCAAGAAGAAAGATATTGCAGAAGGAGATTTGGTAATGAGATTTGATAGCCGTCTGGACAAGCGGCTAGACAAAAAGTTTATCGGCCGATGGGAGGGACCATATCGAGTCAAAAAGAAGTTCACGAATGGAACCTTTCAGCTTGAGGATGTTGATGGCATGGTGATACCCGGACGCACCAATGAGTATCGCCTTAAATTCTTCTATGCTCGACCACCTTGAGGGCTAGCAGACCCTCTCTGTACTAGAGAGGATCTGCTGGGAGGGGAAAGATGTGATGCCAAAAATTGATATTTTTAACTTGGCATTGATATTGTTTTTCTCTATGTTTGATAAGGGTTTGAGTATCAAGTGATAGCCTAGCGGCCTCACTTATTTCTATTTTCTATGATATTGTATGGGATTGAGAGGATCAGTGGAATGGCTCATTGTAAATACCATAGGTATGAATTATAAATACCTTGGTATGGGGTGAGAGTTATTTGTGTATGGGATATTATGAGTTTTTTAGAAGATAGAAAGAGTGAGTCATATAAAGAGGTGGGCTCATGTCCATGTGTTCCAATAATATAAGAGAGGCCACATGCCAAGCGTGTGGAAGGCATGTGGAGGAGTGTGAAGTCAAGAGGAATCCTTCTAGAACTCCTATGTGGAATAAGGAGGATGTGGACATGTGGAAAAGAGAGGGTCCCTATGGGCTCCATGTGGGGAGACTCTTGACTTTCTCAATATTTTAAGAGTCTTGAGCATCTTTTGATGGGACACATGGCAAGAGTAGCCAAAAAGGACATGGATGGTGACATACGTGCTTATGTGGTTGATGGGGAAAAGAATCTACAGGCAGCAATTGTAAATGGGTGAAGGAGGGTGATAAAATCTTTATAAAAGGAGCCCTCCTCTCCCTTGTTCATCAATCTCTTCCACCATTGGGCCTTATGTTGCTGTAGTTCTAGTCTCCCCAAGCCTCTTCCATGAGCCTTCTCTTCCTCTTGTAGATATTCTCTTATGTAGACTCTTGAGTCCTTCTCTCTCTAGTTTATTCTCTCTCTATGAGTAGTCTTGGAGCTTTCGCTCCCTCTTGTATGTATGAAACCTCTTCTTCTCCCTTGTGTTTGTAGTGTTGAGGTGGATTCTCACTCTATTTGTAATGAAGGTCACTTCAGGTTCTCTCTCTCTTGAGTGTCTCTTCCCTTTTCTTTCTTTCAAAGCCTTAACAGTTCTTTCTCACTACAAGGCATAGGCCATTTTCTGACGGAAATACCGACGCTTTTTACATTAAAAATTTTTTTTTTCACGGGCGCAAAGGTTGCTATAAAGGTCGCTAAAAGGGTCGGAAAAGGAACGTTGCTATAAATCGTCGCTATATAGTGACGCTGTTAATCGTCGCTATATAGCAACGATGCAAACGTCGCTATAAAGCGACACTATTAATCGTCGCTATATAGTGACACTGGTAAACGTCGCTATATAGCGATGATTAACAGAAGTTAAAAAAAAGGGTTAGTGGGGCTAAACAGGGCTTCCTTTTGGCCCTATTTAGCCCCACTAATCCTTTTTTTTTTTTTGTAATTACAAAAGAAAGTTTTTTATAACAAAATTTCCCTTGCTTGCAGGGTAATACAAAATTGTTCTTGCGAAATGATGAGGAAAAAATGCATATACATATACAACAGTGTTTGTAACAAAATTACCCTGTGAAAGGGCGATACAAAATTGCTCAAACGAGCGGATATACAAAATGCTACTACCACTACTCATCCGAATCCGAATCATCTTCGTCTTGTTGGCCTGTTCCTTGGTCCTCCACACCTGCGTCTTCTCCCTCGTCCTCGGCACCTGTGTCCGATCCTTGCCCCTGTTGATCGCTCGCCTCCGATGATGGGATGCTTGAGCTTTGACCCTACGAGTGAACCATATAAATTGAAAATTAGATTGGAACTTAAATTAAAAAGTGAGATTACAAGTAGGAGTAAACTTATACCGTGCGAGCAGCCACCTCAGCCCAATCGACTGTCGCTCCCATTGCCTCTTGCTCAATGAACCAAGGCTTTGTTCCTATCCAAAATGCGCACCGCATCTCTGCATCCGTAGGAAGACGACCCATCGCAGCGCTTGCTGTGGATCCAATTTACGAGAGTTAGAGTTAGCTAAAGTGCATGTAATATGTAAGTAAAACAAATAGAACAATATATTAAATGGAAAGAAGTAGACTTACCACGGTTGCCTCGAACACATACCGTCCGCCTGCACCAAAGTGCAAAGTACCTATGACGTCTAGCCATCTCTTCGTAGCCCTCCTCTGACCCTCGAACATTTCGGGATGGTCCCTATGTTGCTTCTTGAAGTACTTCCAATCAGCTTTATCTACCCAGCTGGGTTTAGCCAACCCCTTTGTAATGGAAGTACGCAAGGTTGATCTACGATGCTTTAGGACCAAACCCATGCGCTCGAGCATATAATTGTCATTAAACTCCACATTTGGCGAATTAGGGTATCTTTGTTTTAACTCATCGATCACCGCTTGCTTCTTTTGGGCATCTTGATACCGCCAATCGGTATTTATGCCGCTCTTGAAGTGATGACTCATCAACCTCCTCATGGCAGCCATCACTGCTTTGCCCTTTTTGTCTTCTATTATCTCTCCGGCAGATGTGATTTGATAGGAGAGATCCCCTGATGAGTAAGGGGGACCGACGGTAGCAGAGTCTGAAGGAGTGGAAGCTGCACGACCTCTTCCGGATCGAGGAGTAGCAGTGGGAGTAGGAGAGGGAAAGGGACTTGACTGATACTATGTCTCCGGACCAAGTGGAGACCTAAAGGAGCGTGAGTGTGCTGACTCATCTACATCTCCTAAGTCAGCACAACATGAGCCGCCCCTCCTACTCTTCCTTCCCTTGTGGGAGGCATGCGCAGGTGATGATCCCGCGGTCGAAGGGGCGCGAGGGGATGGCTGGGCAGTACGTCCACCCGTCGGTGTAGGGGAAGGAATTGTGGAGGTCCTCTGAGAGAGCAGAGAGAAGAATCTCACTGCCTCCTCATCGCTCATCTACGCTACAAACTCGTCGGGAGTCCCGACAAAGCCATGCGTGGCTAGCAAAGGAGTTCCCCGAGGGGTAGTCGCAGTGCTACGTGGAAGAGGGGTCGGACCAGGGGTAGTCGTAGTGCTAGGACCGAGAGGAGTCGGACCAGGGGTAGTCCTCGAGGTAGTCGCCTGAGAGGAATAAAAGTCCTCTAGAGCATATAGATCATGAGCTCTCCTCCTGCGAGGCTGTCCGTACTCGTCGGATGAGCGACGTGATCCCATGTCTAACATAGACACAAACACAAAAATAGAAAACAAAAAACAAACATAAGCATTCTCATAGGCATAGGCATAGGCAAGAAGAAAGAAGAGGGAAAGGAAAGAAGAGGGAAAGGAAAGAGGGAAAGAAGAGGGAAAGGAAAGAGGGAAAGAAGATGGAAAGGAAAGAAAAGAATGAGAATGAGGAAATAGAGAATGAGAGAAGGGGGAAATAGAGAAGGGGAAAGAGATGAGGGAAAATAGAGAAGGAGAGAAGGGGGAAATGAGAGAAGGGGGAAATAGAGAATGAGCTTATGTGGAAATAGAGAATGGGCTTATGCTTCTCTCATTCTCTATTTCCGCATAAGCTCACGCATAAGCATGAGCTTATGCAGAAACTTAAGCATAAGCTCATGCTCATGCATGAGCATAAGCATGAGCTTCTGCTTATGCTTATGCTTAAGCATAGGCATCGGAAAGAGAGAAGGAGCTTATGAGGAAATAGAGAATGAGTTTCCGCATAAGCTTCTCTCATTCTCTATTTCCGCATAAGCTCATGCATAAGCATAAGCTTATGCGGAAACTCATTCTTATGCATAAAAAGAGAGAGAGGAGCTTATGCGGAAACAGAGAAGGAGCTTATGCGGAAATAGAGAATGAGAGAAGCATAAGCTCATGCATGAGCTCATGCTTAAGTTTCCGCATAAGCTCATGCATAAGCATAAGCTCATGCTTATGCTTCTCTCATTCTCTATTTCCGCATAAGCTCATGCTCATGCATGAGCATAAGCATGAGCTTATGCATAAGCTCATGCTCATGCGGAAAAAGAGAAGGAGCTTATGCATAAAAAGAGAAAGAGGAGCTTATGCGGAAAAAGAGAAGGAGCTTATGCAGAAAAAGAGAATGAGAGAAGCATAAGCTTCTCTTATTCTCTATTTCCACATAAGCTTATGCGGAAACTTATGCATAAGCTCATGCTCATGCATGAGCATACGCATGAGCTTATGCTCATGCGAAAAAAGAGAAGGAGCTTATGCGGAAATAGAGAAGGAGCTTATGCTTATGCTTATGAAGGAGCTCATGCTTATGCTCATGTGGAAATAGAGAAGGAGCTCATGCTTATGCTCATGCGGAAAAAGAGAAGGAGCTTATGCATAAAAAGAGAAAGAGGAGCTTATGCGGAAAAAGAGAAGGAGCTTATGCGGAAAAAGAGAATGAGAGAAGCATAATTCTCTATTTCCGCATAAGCTTATGCAGAAACTTACGCATAACCTCATGCTCATGCATGAGCATACGCATGAGCTTATGCTTGTGCTTATGCTTAAGTGTCACTCCTCTCTCTCACTCTCTCCCTGTTGTACTTCTCCCTCTTTCCTTCCCTCAGCCAGATATTTCTCAAGGTACAGGTCAAAACCTTTCAACTTGTTGATGCTCCATCAGACTTCCTAATACTGCAGCCGAATTTATACATAATGTGTACCAAGAGCCCTCGGGGGGGTAACTATGTATAAACCCTCTATATCACGTGCATTCAAGGCCATTTTTGTGTGAAATACATCGATTGAAAGAGAGTCACGTATGATTGTGGATCATTAAGCATAAGCACAAGCATAAGCTCATGCGTATGCTCATGCATGAGCATGAGGTTATGCGTAAGTTTCTGCATAAGCTTATGCGGAAATAGAGACATAAGCTCATGCGGAAAAAGAGAAGGAGCTTATGCGGAAAAAGAGAAGGAGCTTATGCGGAAAAAGAGAAGGAGCTTATGCGGAAACTTACGCATAAACTCATGCTCATGCATGAGCATAAGCTCATGCTTATGCTTATGCGGAAAGAGAGAAGGAGCTTATGCGAAAATAGAGAATGAGGGAAGCATAAGCTTCTCTCATTCTCTATTTCTGCATAAGCTTATACGGAAACTTACGCATAAGCTCATGCTCATGCATGAGCATAAGCTCATGCTTATGCTTATGCAGAAAGAGAGAAGGAGCTTATGCGGAAATAGAGAATGACAGAAGCTTCTCTCATTCTCTATTTCCGCATAAGCTTATGGGGAAACTTAAGCATAAGCTCATGCTCATGCATGAGCATAAGCATGAGCTTATGCTTATGCTTATGCTTAAGCATAAGCATAAGCATAAGCTCATGCTTATGCTCATGCGGAAAAAGAGAAGGAGCTTATGCATAAAAAGAGAAAGAGGAGCTTATGTGGAAAAAGAGAAGGAGCTTATGCGGAAAACGAGAATGAGAGAAGCATAAGCTTCTCTCATTCTCTATTTCCGCATAAGCTTATGCGGAAACTTACGCATAAGCTCATGCTCATGCATGAGCATACGCATGCGCTTATGCTTATGCTTATGCTTAAGCATAAGCATAAGCATAAGCTCATGCGGAAAAAGAGAAGGAGCTTATGCGAAAATAGAGAAGGAGCTTATGCGAAAAAAGAGAAGGAGCTTATACATAAAAAGAGAAAGAGGAGCTTATGCGGAAAAAGAGAAGGAGCTTATGCGAAAAAAGAGAATGAGAGAAGCATAAGCTTCTCTCATTCTCTATTTCCGCATAAGCTTATGCGGAAACTTACGCATAAGCTCATGCTCATGCATGAGCATAAGCTCATGCTTATGCTTATGCGGAAAGAGAGAAGGAGCTTATGCGGAAATAGAGAATGACAGAAGCTTCTCTCATTCTCTATTTCCGCATAAGCTTATGCGGAAACTTAAGCATAAGCTCATGCTCATGCATGAGCATAAGCATGAGCTTATGCTTATGCTTATGGTTAAGCATAAGCATAAGCATAAGCTCATGCTTATGCTCATGCGGAAAAAGAGAAGGAGCTTATGCATAAAAAGAGAAAGAGGAGCTTATGCGGAAAAAGAGAAGGAGCTTATACGGAAACTTACGCATAAGCTCATGCTCATGCATGAGCATACGCATGAGCTTATGCTTATGCTTATGCGGAAAGAGAGAAGGAGCTTATGCGGAAATAGAGAATGAGAGCCGCATAAGCTTCTCTCATTCTCTATTTCCGCATAAGCTTATGCGGAAACTTAAGCATAAGCTCATGCTCATGCATGAGCATAAGCATGAGCTTATGCTTATGCAGAAAGAGAGAAGGAGCTTATGCGGAAATAGAGAATGAGAGAAGCTTCTCTCATTCTCTATTTCCGCATAAGCTTATGCGGAAACTTAAGCATAAGCTCATGCTCATGCATGAGCATAAGCTCATGCTTATGCTCATGCGGAAAAAGAGGAGGAGCTTATGCATAAAAAGAGAAAGAGGAGCTTATGCGGAAAAAGAGAAGGAGCTTATGCGAAAACTTACACATAAGCTCATGCTCATGCATGAGCATATGCATGAGCTTATGCTTATGCTTATGCTTAAGCAGAAGCTCATGCTTATGCTTATGCGGAAAGAGAGAAGGAGCTTATGTGGAAACTTAAGCATAAGCTCATGCTTATGCTCATGCGGAAAGAGAGAAGGAGCTTATGTGGAAACTTAAGCATAAGCTCATGCTTATGCTCATGCGGAAAAAGATAAGGAGCTTATGCGGAAATAGAGAAGGAGCTTATGCGGAAAAAGAGAAGGAGCTTATGCATAAAAAGAGAAAGAGGAGCTTATGCGGAAAAAGAGAAGGAGCTTATGCGGAAAAAGAGAAGGAGAGAAGCATATGCTTCTCTCATTCTCTTTTTCCGCATAAGCTCATGCTCATGCTAGAGCTTATGCGGAAAAAGAGCTTATGCGAATGAGAGAAAGGGGAAATAGAGAAGGGGGAATGAGAGAAGCATAAGCATAAGAGAATAAGAGGGAAAGGAAATAGAGAATAAGAGGGAAAGGAAAGAGAGAAGGGAAAAGAGAGAGGGGGAAAGAGAGAAGGGGGAAAGAGAGAATAAGAGAAGAGGGAAAAAAGAGAAGGGGGAAAAAGGAGAAAAAGAGAAGGGGGAAGAAGGAAAGAGAGAGAGGGGAAGAGAGGGTTCCTACGCCCATCACTGCAGCTAGCGCTTAAGGTGCTAGCTGTAGGCCAATGCAAATAACAAAAATATTAAATGGAAAGAAGAGGAAGCACTTACCTGTAAAAGAATGTCCCGCTCGGTGTAGTGGACTGGCCCCACAAAAGAGAGAGTATGTCTCGCTCGGTGTAGTGGACTGGCCCTACAAAAGAGAGAAAACAACCCATTTTTTCAAATAAGATGTTAGTGGAAAGAGGAGATTACAAAAGCAACTTCTTGAAAGGAGACAAGGAAAGAGAAGATTGAGGAGACAAGGAAAGGAGGAGATTGAGGAGACAAGGAGAAAGAGAAGGAAGAGAAATACAGAAAGAAGAGGTGAGTTTTCTTTCTTTCTTTCTTGAAATCTCGTTTTTTGTTTCAATCCTTTCAAATCAAGCATGAAAACTAGTTTACAGGTTTAGCAATACAAGTAGAAACACTCACAAAACCAAAGCTAACAAACAAACAACCTACATTGTTGAAACAAACTCACCTCTTGAAGAACTTTCTTTCAGGAAACCAAAGAGGGAAAAAGGAGAGAGAGGGAGTACAAGAGGTAGGAGAAGGGTGAGGAGTGGAAAATAGAGTGGGAGGTTGCTTTGAATAGATGGGAGGTCGTCGAAAATAGGTGGGAGGAGATTTTGGGTTGCTTACTTGAGAGATTAGGAATGGATTGAGCAAAACACCGCGCGTTTCGGCGTTTCGGGTTTTAACCCACAGCGTCGCTATATAGCGACGCTTATTCGTCGCTATATAGCGACGCAATAGAGCATCGCTATATAGCGATGCTTACTGTTTATTTTTTTCATATGGCCTCCAGTGAAGCTCAAACATGCTATGCTTATAATTGTCAATATCTCCTCTTACTATATAGCCTTACTATATAGGATTTTTTGTTTCAATCCTTACTATATAGCGACGTCATTCTTTTTATATGGCCTCAAGAGAAGCTCAAATTAAACATGCTATGCTTATAATTGTCAATATCTCCTCTTCATGCTTATGTTGTGATTTTATAAGTGTAGATGGAAGGGACGAGTGGAAGCTCATCCGATGATGCGCCAATGCCCGAGAGCACGAAGTGGCTTACGGAGAGGTTATATTGTCATTGCACTCATTGCAAGCGAGAAGTACGACATCAACGTCGTATTATCATGCGCCACTTGCGGATGTATGGGGAGCCAGTACCCCCCGTTGGTGTTGCACATGTTGATGGATCATCGGTAAGTCAAAGCTATTTAAGTTCGCAATCTTATTGTATACCAGGAAATAGAAGATCTTATATTTACACGAATGAGCTTATGACAGGATGAGGAGGGTGACGAGGGTACACATATACCTTCTCACTTTCAACAAGACTATAGTCTCCTAGATGACGACGAGGGTATGGTCGACATGATGGATTCCATTTTTAGGGGCACTACATCCCACGTACACATGATGTCTGAGTCTGAGGTCAAAATGCGAGAGTTGCAATCAACACAATTGTACGAGGTGCTAGGATGTCTAAACTACGTGCTTGTCTCTCAATCTTGCATCTACAAGTACAGTATGGGTGGTCGGATACAAGTGTCTCGGCCTTAATGAGGTTAGCCCTTGCATTAATTTGACTCATTATTTGGATATTGTTTGTTTTGAGAATCATCATTTGGATAGTGTCTTTGTCATAGGTTGCTCCAGAAGATGTTGCCTGCACCAAATACCATGCCCGCATCAAGAGATGAAGCGAAAAAGATGCTAACAATGGTGGGTATGGATTATGATACCATCCATGCTTGCCGTAATGATTGTATTCTCTTTCGTCGTGAGCATGGAGATTTGGCTAGTTGTCCAAAGTGTGGGGAACAACGATATAGAGATGACTTGCAGGGTGAGAGGATACCGGTAAAGGTCTTAAGACACTTTCCCATCATTGCAAGAATACAACACATGTTTCGATGCAAATCCATAGCGGAGTTGATGACATGGCATGCATCTCATCGGTCCACTGATCACACATTGAGGATTCCCGCAGATTGTGCAGCTTAGAAGCACATAGATAATCAGTGGCTGGACTTTGCGAGAGAGCCACGCAACTTACATCTTGGGCTAGCCATGGACGGCATGAATCCTTTCGAGTTACGCTCGACATCTTGGTCGACATGGCCCATAGTCATGGTGAATTACAATATCCCACCATGGCTAACAATAAAAAAGGGACACCTCATGCTTGCACTACTTGTGCCAGGAAAGTACAAGGCAAAAAACATGGACATGTACATGGCACCTTTGATAGAGGAGTTACAGATATTATGGAGAGGAGTGCAGGTCTTTGATATTTCCAGAGCTCCTAGGCATACCAATGATGTTTTGGTCAGGGGTATCTTGATGTGGACCATGCATGACTACCCAGGATATGGAGAGTGCGCAGGTACATGGTTATGTCTTTACATGTACAATGAGGGATTATGCTTTTTTTACTCTCTTTTGCACGCATGTCTTGTACTAACATATTCATGCACGTGTGTAGGACTTGTTACAAGTGGGTACCATGCTTGTCCTGTTTGTGGACCCGCTCTGAAATCGCTTGCACGCTACTCCAAACATATGAGGAAAAATGTTTATGAAGGTCATGCTTGATACCTTCTGCTCGACCATCTCGCACGTGGAGGTCAGCTTGATCCACCACCATCATATTTGAAAGCAAGTGATTGGATTCAAGCTTGGAGGGAGAATGGAGAGGAACCTCCTCCTGGTATGAAGAGGCTATCGATCTTTCACGAGCTTCCTTATTGGGGTCAATTACAAATCAATCATCTCTTGGATCCCATGCATATTTTCAAGAATGTGGGGGCTACCATTTGGGCATACTTGGTTGGTTCCAAGGACTCGAGAGGAGTGCGAGAAGACTTGCGTGCTATGAATAGGATGTCTCGTTTGTGGCCCCAAGTGCATGTTTCAGGAAAACTTGTCCTCCCGAAAGCAACGTGGATCCTCTCTACGAGGAGGAGGCAGCGATCAAGGTAGATATTGCCTCTTTTCAAACACCGACAGAGTACATGCGTTGCTTGAAAGGAGCATTTTCAAAGGACAATAAGCTTAGTGGCCTCAAGTCCCATGATTGGCACAAGGTCTTACAGGTATTCTAAGTAGAATTAGTGTACCCATAATAGTGATGCATTAGCGTAATTATTATTATGTTATATTGTTGACATGATTTCATTGTTGCTTTGATAGTTCATCCTTCCAATTACAATAAAAGGGTGCTTACAAGAAGATGTTAGAAATGCTATATTCAAGATCTGTGGTATTGTGAGGTATGCTTACTATCAATTCGCATTATGTATTTTCTTCATGGACATGTGAAATAGGTGGATATCTCAAATATCTTACATATGCATGGACATGTGAAATAGGTGGATATCTCAAAAAGAGATCTCTATATCGAGCATCGAGAAGGCTAGGGTGGAATCCATCGAAGCCGTATGCTTGCTTGAGAAGCACTTTCCCTCAAGCATTATGACAACTCAAGTCCACTTGCTTGTGCACATAGTTGATAAGGTGGCTATAGCAGGTACCGTTCATAATCGATGGATGTTTTTTCTCGAGTGGTTTATGAAAACTTTAAAGGGGTTTGTAAGACAAAGAGCAAGACCAGAAGCAAGCATGGCAGAGGGATGGCTTGTGCAAGAGTCATTAGTATATATCATAGAGTTTCTTGCATCCACGGATCCTGATATGCCGCAAGCTTGGCACAACAAGGATGATGATCGCATCATTGGCGATGTCCCCCAAGGAAAAGGGATTGAAAGAAAGATGAGCGAAGAGCAAATGGAGAAATTCAATAAGTTTTGTATCCTCAATAGCCCTGAGATGCAGAAGTGGATTGAGAGATATGAAGTGGCCAAAGCAGAAAGAATAAATGCAAGGACGAGATTCAGAGTAATGTACAGGCGATCACAACCATATCCACGAGATCTGGCTCTTCTCCCTACTCACATGTCACTTGATTGGCTACAACTGGCTGTATGTAAAGCCGAACGTGATGGAGAGACAATAAACGAGCGCGAGCGGGAGTTATCATCTGGATGGTGCATGTAAGTTTCTTATCTCTTGACGTAATTAAGTAATTATTTGTGGCAATATTTGCTATAAAATAGGTGCATCTTTATTGTTTTAATGATGCTCTTTTACAGTACAAAAAGTACAGTGCATTATGGTCATATGGACGACATTTTCGCGTGGAACGCATCGATTCAAAGAGAGTCACGTATGATTGTGGAGTCATGGCTAACTTTACACAAGATAGCCGAGCAAGTGCTTCAAATACCAATCTTCTCTCCTCACAGTTGGATTATTGTGGAACCATACGCGACATCTATGAAATTGATTTCAGACGATTTACTATTTTCATTCTTGATGTAAAATGGTTTAGAACTACTTACAACGGTCCCCATGCGAGAGTGAGAAAAGATAGTAGCGGTCTCTTTGCAATAGACTCCACCAAACATTGGACCGATGAAAGTGATACTTTTGTTCTTCCCGAGCACTGTGAGCAGGTGCATACTAATGATTTAATTAGTCGAAGCTTTCGTTTTTAAAGTCCATTGATATAGATATAATTGACGACATTTGGCACCCATCTTCAATATAGGTGGTTTTTCATCCGGATCGTTCTGATCCAAGATGGTGGTACGTGATCCAAGTTGCACCACGAAGTAAGCAAATTTTTGAAGATCGAGATGTGGATATGGAGATGCCACTACCAATGCCGGATCCAATTGATGAATCTAGCGAAGAAGATGTAGATCACCATATGAGGCAAGAGGAAGATGCGCATAATGACATCGCACGGGAGGAGGATGGAGATCACGATATTGACGAGGAAGACAACAATCATCAAGATCAATCACCACACTTAAGCTTTATTGAAGAAGATGATCAAATACTTTTAGGTGAACGTACGATACTAGAGTATGATGATGATATAGGAGATCAACTCGATATAGAGTTGGAGATAGACTTGCTTGGCGCCTTAGACTTGGCTCAAGATGAAACAGTTGATGTAAATGCTCTTATTTGATTTTTCTCATCTCAAACTTGGACATGAATATATGAGCTTCAAATGCTTGATGTACATACTCTCATTTTTTTATTCTCTATGAGCTCAAACATGTATGAAAATTTAAAAAATTTTGTCATTGGAAAAAACTAATTTTTAAGGCCTAAAAAAAAAAAAAAACCTCTCTGTAAAAACGTCGCTATAATATATTGTCTCAGTGTCGCTATATAGCGACTTTTAAAAGTCGCTATAGAGCAACTTTTAATAACGTCGCTATATAGCGACTTTTGGCAAAAGTCGCTATATAGCGACAATTTACGAAACCCGATTTTTATACCGACGATTAACGCTAAGCGGGCGCTAATCGTCGGTATGTAAACATCGCAATAGGATGCGTGTGTAGTAGTGTCTATTCGGCTGCTCACTGTGCACACATGGTCCATTTGTTTCTCGAGCCACTATGCAAACTTCTTCCCCTCTTCTAGGCAAAATCTATGAGGGGTGGATCATTGATGAAGGTGGAGTCTTGAGGGAGCATGCTGCTCAGGCGAAATTAGCCTGGGTGGAGGGTAGTTTTCATGACAGTTTGACCCCCTGTTAGTGTTTTGCTCATAACTTTATGCTCGGTAGTCCGATTGTAATGAAATTTATATCAATGCGAAGCTCTCTTCAAGGCGCATGTTTGTATATAATCAGATCTTGAATCAGATACTGCTGCAAAAAGCTATGAGTCTCTGTGTTTGACAGTCTATTTTCATGACAGTTTTTACCCCCTTCCAGTAAACTGTCCATATCTCTTCAACCGTCTGCCTGTTTTCAATGAAACTTATATCAGCGCGAAGCCCATCTCGATCTCTTTGTGTACTTGAATCTTTGATATCATGTCTCTACTGAAAGTTATAGGCCTCTGTGTCTAATGACAGTTTGTAGAGTGTTTTGAGCTAAGTATAAAGGTGTCTATGAAGGAGGTGCAATGTTTCCTCGGAATCTACCCATCCGACCTAATCAGCCCCTTCAAACTCCTCGATATATATCACTTCATGTTATGTTGAGCCACAAGATCTTCTTTCAACAACGTATCGCTCTTCTCTTTGGTGCAGACCGGCTCGCTGAGATTATGGCCTCTGCTGATCCTTTCCTTCTCCCTATGCTTGACTACAACATCACTTGGGATGTTACCATCTTCATTCTCATCTAAGGAAGGAAAGTATGGTGTGGTATCTTGGCATAAAAGCTTCTTTCTAATGTCTCATTCTCAATGATAAGTATCTTTGGCAGTCAGTTCGAATGCTGCAAGAAGTGAAGAGGTGCGTGAAGTTTATTACCCCCAACTTCATGTCACAATAGCATGTCCAATCCATACTGCCTCTGCAAGAGCTGTATCCCACTTGGTGATCTAATCACCTCAATGCCCAAGAAATAACACAGGTCTCCCAAATCCTTCATCTCAAACTTCTACTTCAATAGCATTTTCATGTGAAGGATATCTTCATCACTATCACTGTGATGATCAAATCATCAACATAAATGACAAGCAGCATAATACCTTTCTCTGTTTTTCTCACATAAAGTGAGAAATCTGCCTTGGAAATCTAAAAGCCAATAGTGACAAGATACTGTCCTATCTTGTCATACCATGCTCTAGGTGCTTGCTTCAAGCCATACAAGGCTTTCTTCAACCTGCAAACAAACTCAGGATGAACAGCATGAACATAACCTAGTGGCTGCTCCATAAAGACGTCTTCTTGCAAATCACCATGCAAGAAGGCATTCTTTACATCCATTTGATGTAAAGACCATCCCTTTGATGCAGCCATAGCAATGACTGCTCTTACGGTTGCCATCCTTGCAACCAGATTGAATGTTTCCTCATAATCAATGCCATATGTCTACGCATACCCCTTGACAACTAATCTTGCCTTGTATCTGTTCACAGAACCATTTGCATTGTACTTCACCTTATAAACCCACTTATAGCCAATTGCATTCTTGTCTTTAGGCAAAGGCACCAATTTCCATGTAGCATTTGCTTCCAAGGCATCCATTTCTTCATCCATGGCTTTCTCCCATTTTTCTTTTCCCATGGCTTGGTCAAAAGAAGTGGGTTCTGGTTCTTGTATCACTTTGACCATATAGGCATAGTGAATGGCTCTAAATCCATCATATTTCAGCCTATCCATAGGATATCTAGCTCTGGTAGGCCTGTGCAAAATAGGCTCACTTCCAGGTGCTCTCAAAACATCCCTAGTCTTTCTTACTCTAGGTGTAACAACAAAAGGAATACCCAACTATCATCAATGCTCTGTTCTGAGCCACTGGATTCACCATCCACATAAGAGTGACTTGCATTCACATTAAACATGGGCTGATCTACCTTCTCTTTTCCTTTTTGTGATACCGGCACACCACTATCTACATTGCTTTGCAGAGATTCTCTTGATCTCAATATGCCTGTCCATGGCGAAGTATGTGAACCACTGCTAGAGGACACTACAGATCCACTAATATTTTGTGATTGCTGCTGTGAATTCTGTGCAGCATTACCATTTTGTGCATCTACATCAATCATCACATTTACTGGTTTATACGAGCTGCTCATCTCATCAAAAATAACATCTCTGCTCACTGTAAACGTACGAGTAGAAGAGTTATAGCATCTATACCCTTTCTGCTGCAGAGAATAACCAATAAAGATGCACTTCTCAGCTTTTGGATCCAACTTGGACCTCAACTCATCTGGCACATGAACATAGGCAATGCAACCAAAAATTTTCAAATGAGAAATATCTGGTTTCTTACCAGTATACATCTCCTCTGGTGTCATGCCATGTATTGCTACAGTGGGAGTCCTGTTCATTATGTAAACTGCTGTAGCAACTGCTTCAGCCCAATAATAATCTGGAAGGCCTTTTTAATTTAGCATGGCCCGAGATACCTCTCCAATATGCTTGTTTTTCCTTTCTGCAAGTCCATTTTGCTGTGGGGTATGAGTGCATGAATATTGCTGCTTTATGCCATGCTCCTGCAGGAACCTTGCAAACTTATTTGAGAGGTACTCTCCCCCTCCATCTAACCTTAGGCATTTTATTTGCAGGCTTGTTTCTGTTTCAACCATAGCTTTAAAAGCTTTGAAGTGCCCAAACTTTTCACTTTTCTTTTTCATAAAATACACCCAAACTTTTCTGCTGTAGTCATCAATAAAAGTGACAAAATAGTGACAGCCTCCAATAGATGTAGCTTTAGTAGTCCACACATCAGAGTGGATTAATTCCAATGGCTTCTTAATCTCTAGAACATGCCTACGAAATGGTTTCCTTGCCTGTTTTCCAAATTGATAGGCTTCACATACCTTATGCATTTTTGCAATCTTGAGTTTAGGCAATCCTGTAATAATATTTTGGGCTTGCATTGATCTAAGTCGCTGTACATTAACATGGCCAATGCGTTTATGCCAGATATCAATATTTGCAACTACACTGGTCCCATGTGCAAACATTGCTGCACTCAATTCAGGCATGTCCACATCCAACGTAAACATCCTGCCCTTCTTTTTTCCTTTTGCTATCAAGCGACCGTTATTTTTCATATCCTTAACAAAGCATCCATGAGTATTAAATCTGACCTACAAACCCTAATCAACCATTTGACCAATAGAAACCAAGCTCTTGGTGATGTTCGGGACATGAAATACATCAGACAGGTATTTCTTTTTCCCATCCTGCATAGATAAAGGAATTTAACCAATCTGCACAATGGGATATGCAGTATCATCACCAGTCTCCACAAATCCTAGTCTTTCCATTTTCCTTGCATCCTGCATCCATTCTGCATGACCTGTCATGTGGTTTGATGCACCTGAATCAACATACCACACATCATTGCTTTCTTCTGCACTTGTCACAGAATTGGTCATGTGCTGCACCATAAACAGATGCTCATTTCTGTCGTCACCCTATCTACTAGAAGATGCATAATTCCCTTGCTGCAATTTTCCATTCATGATGTCATTCTAGCTTTTGTAGCAGTCTTTAGCCATATGACCCATTTTACCACAATAGTAGGATTCAACATTGCTGTTTGCATTTTGGCCTCTCTGCCATCCACCATGACCTCTTTAGCTCCCCCTGCCTCTAGAGTTACCACATCCTCCTCCATAGGACTGGTTTTCTTGAGTTTGTTGCATATTTTGATTTCTACCATGGCCTCCAGATCGGCCTCCTCTACCTCTACCTCTACCTCTACCTCTTCCAACATTTAAGTAGAAGACAGTTTCTTTTGAAGTTCCTCCTGAAGAAGATGCACCACCATTTCTCTGCTCTTCAGAAATTAGAAGAGCAAACAACTCCTCAAAATTAGAAAATTTTTCACGGACGGCAATGGATGTCCGGAACTGTACATAATCCTTTCCTAGACCATTCAAGGTCATAGAAACTAGATCATCATCTTCCCCTGGCGACCCAATGGAAGCAAGTGCATCTGCAATTTTCTTCACCTTCATGTGGTAGTCATTGATGCTCATATTTTCTCCCTGCACATTGTGCAACTCCTACTTGAGCTACATTTTCCTAGCTTGCGTATTTATGCTGTACATTTTTGCCAAAGTATCCCATGCCTCCTTTGGCATACTTGCATCTTGAATATGCACAATCATAGAATTCGAAATACTAATAGAAAGCCAGTATATAAATTTTCTGGCTCTCTCATGCCATCCTTTAAATGCCTACATTTCCTATTGATTGGGAGCATTAGGAAGAACTGGTTCTTCTTCATTTCCTGTAATGAACTCCCAATAGCCTTTTCCCATAAGGAAATTCGTCATTCTAAATTTCCATGCTTGGAAGTTATTCTTGTCAAGCTTTTCAGTGACAATCTATAAAAGAGAATCAGACGCCATTACAGAGCACTGCAAAATATTTTGTCACTACAAAAAACACAGCTTTTACCTTACATGGGCAGATCTGCAAAACTGACGAAAGTGGTATTTGACCACACAGTCACTTCCTAGTGATGATTTTGCATCAACAGGCAACTCTATGCACAGGCATACGATGCAATTTCTATGGCAACTTTTCACCGACCTGCAGAGCAATGGTCGCACAGCAAAAAATGGGCCTTTTTTTGAGTGCCTACGAAGAACTTTCGCCTTCAAAACGGGCCCCAAAATGGCCTCGAATCAGAGAAATAAAGTCACCAGGGGCATTGCCCTCACCCACAGCATATACTGCCCTCTCGCCACACCATGAAGGGTGTCTCAATCTGAGACAGTGCACTTTTGCACTTCCGACTGTGCTACCTGTAGAGATTTGCTCCCAAACTCGAAAAAGGAAAGCAACACTGATCCTCTTACCAGGACACCGTGAACTTGGTTTGCTTTCTTAAGCTCCTTACCACGAACCAGGCTCTGATACCATGTGAAGATAGTGGGAGAGAGGGAAGGAGTCTCACTTGCGGCTTTCTCACATACACAATGGGGGAATACACATAGAGGTAGAGGCTGAAAATATTTTTCCTCTTCTTAGTTGCGTAAGCCAAAAGAACTCTAGTACAAAGAAATAGAAGAACCCTATATGTGGGTCTCAAACCAAACTCAGCTAACTAAGGTGGCATACTAACTGAGCCACGAACTAGAGTACATAAGGATAGCTGTCATCCAGCTATTATTCATGGGCGGTGTACCAACCATATCTGTAGCTAACAAGTCGGTGACATAAATGCACAACGGTCACCCTGGCATATCACGAGTGGAGCTCGATATCTCAACAAAGATATGCGGCTTCCTCCATCATTCAATCAATTTAGGATACCATCACACTGTGAGCCTTTCTATCTATGTACCTTTTTCACTTGTAAGTGTAATGAGTCCATTTGGAAATTTTGTGTTTGGTTTCTAAGAGCTCTTATTCATGGTGGCAGATGTTTTCCCTTTGGACCTCGAGGAGTGGGAACCAGTTGAATCATTCATAGGCAAGTTCACTGCGATTCATGAGGATTTAGGTAAGCAAATGCATGCCAGGGAGAAGTTGGCCTCCTTGCGAATGAAGAATGTGTATTGGTATAATGCAACATACATCACTCCAACGACATCATCAAGCTATGAGCGTCTGCAAACCATTGCACAACCACAACTTCAAGACATGGATTGCAGCAATGTGGACTCGAGGACACTGTAATCATATAAGGACAAGATTGCAAAGGATGTGGGCATGGCCATGATGTTTACATTTGGATCCAAATGGGCAAGGTTATCTTGGTTTATGCCTTTGCACATTTTTGCTTCTTTATTTTAGAATATACATATGCATAGAACAAAAACTATGTGGTCTTGCAAGCATGTAGATGAAAATGCTCTTGAAGATTTACTTCTTATGGACCGAGCATCAAGATAAATCTTTTACATTTTTGAAAGAAGCTCTCACACAAGCTCCTGTGTTGCAACTACCCGATTTCTCTAGACCATTCTTTGCAGTTGTAACTGATGCTAGTGGACATGGAATTGGAGCCGTACTTATGCAAGATGGTCATCTAATATCATATGAGAGCCAAAAATTAAAACCAGTGGAATGCAATTATAGTACATATGATAAATAATTAACCGTTGTTATGCATGCCTTATGAATGTGGAAACACTATTTGATGGGAGCTGAGTTTCTTATCAAAAGCGATTAGCAAAGTATCAAGCATTTGTTGACTCAGCCACACATACCTAATAGGCATATCAAATGGGCATCATTTATATAGAGTATTCAGCCCATGATTCAGTATCAACCTAGAAAAGAAAATGTAGTTGTTGATGCTCTTAGCAGAATGCTAAGTATTAAATCGCATCATTGCTGTAGAGACCCAGCCTTTCAAAGGTATGAAGAATTCTTATCAAGCAGATCCAGACTTTTCCGATATATGGAACAAATTAGAGAATAATAATTGGAATCCTATGTTGGATTATTCATGCAATGATGGATACCTCTTTTATCAAAAGAAATTATTCATCACTCGATCCTTTAGACAAATTGTAATGGAGGAAATGCACCAACCACCATATATGGGACATAGAGGAGTGACTGCCACTTTACAAGTGATAGCAAGAGAATTTCATTGGCCTACTATAAGAAAAGATGTGGCTAAGTTTGTAGCGAATGACAAGATCAAGAGTTACAAAGGAAAGACCCCAGGATTGCTAATGCCTTTGCCTATTCCTACGCAACCTTGGGAACAAATATCCATGGATTTCATAATAGGTTTTCTACTATAGCGAATCAAAATGATATTCATGATTTGGATGATAGTAGATCATTTTAGTAAGCAAGCTTATTTCATCCCATGCAAGAATACTTTAATAGCTCAGCAAGCTGCACATTTATTCATCAAGCATATCTTTGTTCATCTAGCTTGCCAAAGATTATAGTGTCTGATCGAGATTCAAAGTTTTGCAATAATTTTTGGACTCCATTATTTCATAATCTAGGCACTAAGTTAGATTTCTCATCAGCTTTTCATCTAGAATCAAATGGACAAACTGAAGTTACAAACAGTACTATTCTGGGTATGATAAGAGCTTATGCTAGAAGTCAACCAAAGACTTGGGACAAATATCTTCATCTTTTACAGTTTGCTTATAATAATACTCCTCATCCTGCAACTGGAAGAGCACCCTTTGAGATTATCTATGGGAAGGTTTTACCTATTCCTATCACATGATTGACCCACAGAATGGAGCTAGCAGATGCATTTACCCATGATTAACAAAATATTCTCAAAGAGGTTCGAGAAGCCATTGCAATCACTCAAGATAAGTACATAAAACAAGCTAATAAGAAACAAAAACACATGCTTTTTAAGGAAGGTATTATGTACTTCTTTGGATTGAAAAAAGAAGATTGAAGAGTGTTGAGAAATGGCTAGTAATCAAGATGTCCCCACATTTTTATGGACCATTCAAGGTGATTCAAAAAATCAATGATCTAGCTTATAGGCTTGAATTACCTGATAATTGGAAAATACATAATGCTTTCCATATCAGCCTCTTAAAACCCTTCAAAGGACCTTTACCTATTCATCTTGTCTCTATGAAGAGGCTCCATTGATTGTTGATGAAGAAGAAATTCTAGAACCCAAATGCATTATTGTTCATCAACAGACCTTGACCCAAAAAGGAAATGTCTATATTAAATACTTGCTCAAATTTAAGAATCATTCGAGAGATGATGCTCAGTGGATGCCTGAGTGGTTCTTTCAAACTTTTCTAGACCTCATTAGTTCCTATAATCAAACACGCAACTGAGGTCAGTTGTAATCCAAGCAAGAGGGATGTTACGAAAATTATATTTATGATATATCTTGCTTTGGACATTATTATTTTAGTCAAGTGTGACTATGGCAAAGTACTCCATAGGAGCGCACCAGATGCGGCGGGGGTCCTAGCGGATACTTTGTGTGGTTAGTTGGGGATGCCTGACTAGCTTGTGTTTTGCCATGCTAGATGGTCGGTATTGTGCATGATTCCATGTTATACTGATGTCGCTAGTGTTATTGGTGTTGTGCTTGATTATTGTTCTTTGAGCGTGGTTTTGTTGGGATCAGTTGATTTGGTGATTCGTTCAATCGATTGTTAATAACTAATGTAATCGGTGGCTTGAGTATAGGTGATGGAACTCATAGCGAGGATTGGAGTTAGTGCGATAGTACCAATCGAGGTGTCGCACAGCACATTTTATATGGCCATGGGTCAATTTTGTATTTGCTTTATTATATTTTGTAATGCACATAATTCATTTTTGGGCCCTATAATGGCTATGTAAAGCAAATCCCTCATTTTGGAAGAGAGGGATAATTTTGGCTCCTTGGTGCTTTTATGAAATATCATAAATACTCTAGATGAGGAAGTGTGAGCCACTCATCTAGGGGGGGAGGTTGTACCTACTTTGCTGTCGGTTTCGTGGTGTGATTATGTTCTTCTTCTCCAGTTGATTAAGTGGTGAATTTGTGGGGAAGAGTTTTACCTTTTGGTTTTAGTTATCTACATGCCACTTACAAGGATGGGTTCTTGAAAATGAGATGAGTAGCTTGTAGGACAACAACAAGAATTGAATTGCCATAAACTTACCAGAAAGGATATCAGTAGGTTTGAGCCTTCTCTCGATAGTTTCAGCCTTTAGAAAGAAGTTTATGCTAAGGCCACTAGCATCTAGAGTCCGAGAACAACATATCCCATCCTTATCCTTGAATTGCACACTAGAGGCATCGAAGGCCATGAGGACATTAGCAACACTGACCTTCCCATTCTTTGTTAGTGGAAACTTACACTTTGTGTCATCAAAATTAGCAAGGATAACCTTTGGCGTAACCTTCTCATCAAAAGGGTGTAGAACCTTTCATTTTAGACCAATCAAAGCAAAAAGAAAATAGCTCTTTACTTGGCTGACACTAGACCATTTTTGCCAATTCTGGAATCCTCGGAAGCCATGTGCAAAGCTCACACCGTTAGATCATTCTAGCTTCGAAGGTTTCATCGTAGTGCTTCTACTTTTGATGTCGGCAATATGGTACCCTTTTTCTATCCTTGTAATTCCAATCCCATACACAGAGGCATCAGTGCTAATTTGTCCTCCTTTTCAAATCTTTGTAATCAAAAAGCACTTTTGTCCCTATGCCCCTTTTGTCTCTATATGTATTGATAAGGCACTATACAAAAGGTGACAATATCCTTGTATCTTGCATCCATCTTGGATTTCCTTGGTTGCTCGCATCAAAAACATGCATCAAAAGAGAAGAATGTTATAAGAATTCAGATTGAAAACAAACAATTTTAAATGGATGAGCAATTAAAAATATTTGTATGATAATAGATAATAAACAATTATTATAACCATACAGTGTATGGGCGGGGAGGCAGTGTGCTTCCTTTTCCAAAGAGTTCTAATCTGAGGGAACTGGCCCTTCCCCATGCACTAAGAATATAAACTCGAAGAAGATTAGCGCCAATAATAAGTCTTGCGAATGGATAAGATACTAGCATATTACCTGAATGTCAATAGTCATAATCATAGTCAACACCAATGACTACTAATACTTTATTTGCCCCAGCTTTTGCTGCAAACAAACTGGAATCATCAAGATGAGAAAGTATCTTGGGGCCAACTCTCCCAATCTTCACCTATCCAGAGCACCAAAGAAACATGATGAGGGGGCCAAACATTTCACACCTTAGTATGCATGTTCCAAACCCTAAGTTGATCACAAGAGCACCTTTCAATAGTAGGTGATTTCTTATATACGTATTTATATGCATATGTAGATGTATTTATATGCTTCATCTCATGTCCAAGGTCAACCTCTTTTCTTTTGGTTTTGCCTTGATATTAAGCTTCGATCTTCTTCTCACAACCAACTTTTTTGCATCCTTTGATTACACACTATAGTATCATTTTCAACTAGATATCTTTAATGTCATCCCCATTAGTTCTTCAGCCTAGATTTACCAAATTCACTTCAAAAGCATGAAATCTCAAAAGAAACCCTTTTAAAAGGATGGATTTTAAAGCTGGATGCTTTAGCTCAAGCATCTCTAATCTAATTTTGCATAAAACAATCAAATAATGTTACACCATTAGATCTTTTTAGAATCGATGCCTCCAATTGTGACATGTGGCTCAATGAGGGTTCAAGATCCAAAACATTCCTCTAGGTTGCCTATTGTAAAAATCCCTATTTAAAAACATTCAAATGCAATACAGGAAAAAAGTTGCGTTATGCATACCGTTTGAAGAATATATATGTCCAAAATATGCAAACTCTAGCAAAAACAAAGAAAAACAAAAGTGATTAGTAGGTTTGGCATGGAATGGTAAAGTGATATAAACACTACACAACTCTAATCATAGGACAATGTCCTCAAAGTAGTGAGAACGTTGTATTTGTGTTGGATTTACCATTTTTAAATGAAATGACATTTGAGCTAGTTTTTGTGTTTTTTGTGCATGATCCGTTTTTCATACACATCACTCATATTGTCTTTTGTTACTTTTCATGTAATTAGTCTTGTTATTTTTTCATAAATTCAATCTACACTCCTGCAAAATTGTCTTTTGTTATATGTCATGTATTTAGCTTTGTGTTTATGTCCTTCCTTATAAGTGATACTGTGTATGTCCCCTCTTGAAAGAAGCTAATTTTTGTTTGTATAAAAGGCATATTGCTAAGGATGTGGTGCAAAAATGCTCCATTATAACCAACCAAAGGGTGTGACATTCACAAGGTGGGAAACCATGTCGTGTCCTTGCGACCTAGCTTAACAAAGTTTTTGGAATTGTGTAGACTTGCTTTGAGGTCACTATGTGGAGAAGCATGTGACAAAGAGGAATGTAGAGACCTTGGTGGCTTTGATAGAGAGGAATGTGGCTTGAGATGGTGGACTAAGTTTTTTCAAGTGCAAGTTTAACTTTTCACAAGACAAATGTTGTGTTTTGGGGCTCAATTGGAACCTGCAAAAGTGTTCCATATAGAAACTTCTACAACTCTCATCACTCAAAAAACAGAATAAAGACTGATGAAAAAATCAAAAGCATCTTGCAATTTTGCACTGGATCGACCATAATGTGCAAACAATATGGATTGCATGAAACAATGTCATTGGAATGTAATTTAGACACTTGCAGAACTATTGAATCATAAAGAACAGAATAATGAAGACACGAGCAGAAATATCCAAAGCAATTGACATCATCATCATTCAACAGAATATGCTCTCACACATGCTTTCAGAAATAACCATTGACTTACATCTTTCATCACACATTGATACGTGGTGGATATGAAGGGATGCACTTGACAAGTGGTGACCCTTGTTATTTGTAAGCAAATAAAATATCTATAAGGAAATAAAGTAAAATGCTTCCAGATATATATGTTTTCATATCTACATATCACTGGCACACCCAGTGGGTAGTAATTTTGAAAACATTCTTGGCTAATGTTTAACTTGGTAAATTCTAATGGTATTCAAGTAAGCACTCTTCATGAGGCAACATCTCTTCACTCATTACAAGACTATGCTAGAAATAGAGAGAAGATCCTTGTGCATTACCAAGATTCTAACTACCTCCAGACACAACTACTTACAAGGGTCCCAAAAGAATTTTTAATACCACTGTTATTCTATATATAAGTAGCAAAAAATAAAGACGAAATACAAAATGTAATCATGAAATGGCTTTTATGTTAAAAACACAATTGGGCTTTCAATGATGGAAATTTTGTGTGTTTAAAAACACAGTTTTGTTATTGAAATAAGCAAAAGGATTTTAAAGTTGTTGATCTTGTAGATCAGTGGTTTGAGCATTCCTGTGCTCCACAGTAATACATGTATCATTTTTAATGGCAACATCTGTTGGAACACCACCTTGATCAATATGAGAAGTGACTTGAACACTTTATGTCTCAACTAAAGTGATAATAGTTCCCTGCTCAACTAGTAGTTCCACCCTGCATTGCTCAACCAAATTAATATCTTTTTGTACCTCATGTCCTTTCTCTTTTGAAATGTTACAAACTCCATCAATTATATATATCAAACTGGTTTCAGCAAACTATTGTAAGTTAAATCTCTCCCCTACTTCTTTTCTGACCAATAGTTCTTGGGATACTTGCACCAAGGCACAAGTGCAGTAGTAGTAGTCTATTGTTCGATGGGTGCTCAACATGTGGTTCCTTCTATGTCATAATTTTTGGTTCCTTCTGTACATCAATATCAACTGATTTTTTAGGCATAACTTCTATTTATTTTGTAGTAGTAACATCTAGTTCTTTGTGAATTTCCACTTCTAAAGCACTGATTACTTCTTTCTCCTTGGAGGTTTAGGCTCCTCTTCTATAAAAGTTACCTCCCCAAACTAAAAAATTGATGCAATAAAAATTACCTACTTGGATCTTTTCTTATATAACTCCTTCTGTAGCGCCTCTAGTTGCTTTTGTAAAATGGTAACTCTAATGGACTCTGCAATCCTCAAATGATCAAAAAATGGATGCTCCAATGTTATCATCAATTTTTCCTTGACTTGGACCCACATGTTCTTCATGTATTTGTGTAATTGCCTTTGTAGCTCTTCAAAGCTCCTACCACTCATAAATACTCCTACCTCCAAAGTATCCTCATCAGTCATAGATTTGATTTGTGTTTATACATCCACCAAGGCATTTAACCTTTCCTACAACAATGTATTTTCTATCATGAGTTGAGCATTCCCTTCGTTGAAAGAAGAAATTAATTGGAAAATGGACTACTTAGCTTGCTCTTCAAATACTACAATCTTTTCACCTAATGATGAAGGTATAGTTGGCTGACTTGGCACTCTAGTGGATGGTATAATGATAAGTTCCTATGGCTCTCTTTTGGCTAGTCATCACAGTAGAGGCATATCAATCACTTCCTCCACCTTCATGATAGGGTTCTCCTTTGCATCCTCTATCCCTCCTTTGTGTTCCTATTCTATGAAAGGCAACTCTTCATCCTACATTGGTGGCTCATTTCTATACAACTCCTTTTTTTTCGTTGTTTCTATCGTTGGCCCCCCTTGCTTAAATCTCAATTTCATAATTTTTCTGGTACTAGATGTAGGACATGGTAGTGATGGTATAGTGTCCTCTACCACTTCACCCTTTTGTAAGGTTGTTCTAAATCCTAATCTATGTATCCAATCTTCTTAAGCTCCACTCTTTCCTCCTCTATAAGGGGCACCTTCACTAGACTCTCTAGTCCTCCTATTGCTACAATGAGTCTCGTTGGTTGTGTTATCACATTAATATACTCATATAAAGCTGCAGCTTAGCCTAAAATTATATGATCTTGGACTGCACGATGTTTCTACATTTTTCCTTGCCCAACACTTTCCCCATAATTGTAGCATGGATAATCCTATCCCAATTATATTGATGAACCGTTTTTAGCAAAAAAATTAAAGAATAGTTTTCCTCTGACATGTAGTCATAAAACCCATTCCAAAATCCATAGAAACTATTCTTGTCTTACTTGACTCTTGTAATTTTTGATCAAGTCATACAACCGTGTGGCCTGAGGCATACCAAACTCTACTACCATCTGCTACATTGTGCACTTCACTTGTATCCAGATGCAGAGGCAATAGGAAAGATTTTGACACAACCTTCTTTATAGATCATGTGCTAAATATCCAGCACACTCTTGTAATTTGGCAAACTGTTCATCCGCTTGCAAATTAATTTTCCATTTCCACCATGGTCACTCATGATATCCTTCCAACCCCATCTTCTTTAACCAAATTTGGATCTTTGGCTCGTTGTCATCCATGTAAAACTTGAAATAAATAAACAACAATAATTAACAGCATATTGACTTACAAGCCTAGCTCATTTGAGCTCCAACTCCACCATGTTGTCTTCTAACTCTTCTAGCTTTTGTGTGCTTTTGATCACAAAGGGTCTAAGATGCTTGCAGGACACCTTGTGTTTGCCCATTTCTTTCCCACAAGTAGTTTAATTTCACTTTATATTGTTTGTATAGCAAAGATTCCAATAACTTTGATAGGGCTAGCATTGTGGTGGTTGGTCGCACTATACCACTCATGTATGCTTGTATGCAAGCTTTCATTTGATTGCAAGAGCTATTGTGTCATTTTGGTTTAAGAATATTGGTAGTACTTGTTGCACTCTATCAACATCCACAAAAACATTGGTGATGCTTCCATGCAACCCGTATTGTCTTGTATAATTTAGTTATTGGATTTGAGCAAAAGGTATATGAATTGAGATCAAGCATGCCTCAATGTCATTGAGTGAGCTGGTGAAGGGTTTTTTGTCAGCCATTTTCATGCTCTTTAAAGATAGCAAAGGCACTTTGTGATTCTTAACATGTTTGTAACATTGAGAACATAGCATGTTGTTTATAGATGTAAGTTTGTTGCATTTATTCCATTTGCTTGAAGAAATATTGCCATGTGTGTTTTCATATTTTTCATGTTGGAGAAGAATTTTAACGATCCACAACAAGCATATTGGAAACTTGGAGTGTCACAAAAAAAAATCTCATATTGTTATGTAGGACAAACATAGTTTCTTTTTCTTTTGCATATGTTGGTAGACTTATTTTGTGTTGGTAATTCATTGCCTTGTCCTATGTTGAGCAAGGTAGATGATGTTTGGATTTGTGGGTTAGTATGGTTTCCAAGAGAACTTGGAAGTAGCACAATTCTTCTTAGCTTATAGATTTTGTTCAATGTACTTTGCAATGTGTAATTGTTTTCGAGGGCAAGGTTAGTGAAGATGGTCGCTATGGTTTTGGCTAGCTCATCAAGGTTTTGTAGTACTAGTTGTTCCAACTTTTCTTCATCTTCAGTATGTCCACTTTCTATTCAACTGAACAAGTGGGATGATTGTGCAAATTTCATTTGATTCATTTAACGAGATTGTATGCACAATACCATGCTTCGTTTGTCCTATAGTTGCTTTATTAGAGAGTGTCTTGACATTGAAGCAAAGAAAATTGAATGTTGTGCCAAAAGTGTTGTGGAAACATTTAATAATTTCTACAACTATTGCATGGGAAGTGGAATAATTCTGAACCAAGTTTTGCACCATGTGAACATTCAATGTATCATTGATGGATAGTCTAGAGAGGATGTGCTTTGGAGTGCTAGTCGTTGTGCTAGTTTAGATATGATTTTTTCAAACAAGATGTCTACCAATTGTTGGTATGTAAGAATATGAAATATATGTAGAAGGCATAAAAGAGCATTTGTATTCATTGGATTCTTGTCCACAAACTCCAAATCATAAGCTAAAGATTTGCTTTGCAATAGTGCATCCAACTCCATTGTTCTTTAATTGAGGATCCAACTAGCAAAATCTTTGAACTTAGTGAACAAAAATGAAGAAGAAAGTACCCTTGGAAGAGATATAGGAAAATTGAACACTTAATGGTAATAAATTTTTCTTACATCATTCATTTGCTTCAAATGCAATAACAAAACTAGAGCTATTGATAGTGACATCGGTACTATGTTTTGTTGTTTTAAGCTTGCCCCGTGCCATCATCACATCTTGGTCATACATGTCAAGGAAAGCAACACATAAACAAAGCACAAGGTCCATATATGGGCCTCTAATCTGCACGGGCATGTGCTCTCCAGCACACTACAATATATCATCAGCTGTCAAGCAAGGAACTTGTAAAATACTTTGGGCCCTTTTGCAAGAGTAGAAATAAGGTCCGAGAGGATCGCAGCTAACATGCAAACCTCCATAGCTCTCGCACTCATGCTCAATCAAATCCACGTTGACATTTGTAAAGTGCAAGATTCTGAACACTTGCAATGAAGAAGAAGCTGTTAGATATGCCTTTAAATGGTAGAAGATAGAGATATATGGTAGGAATTACCTTTGTTCCATAGCCCAAGTGTGACACTTGGGTTACAAATGCTTCCTTCAATCCATCCTTTGTTAGACCTTATGCTAACTCTACTAGTATGGTGAAATCAAACACACAAATGGTGCCCTTTGCTTCAAGAATGACACATTCTAAAGCACATACATAATCACTCCTCCTTTGTTGAACTCTTGTATGAGCTATGTGAGGGTGGATTTGCACTCATTCATGAAGGCAAGCTTAAAGTAGGAGAATCAAAGACAATCACTACTATACACGCATCCTATTGCGACGTTTACGTACCGACGATTAGTGCCCGCTTAGCGTTAATCGTCGGTATAAAAATCGGGTGTCGTAAATCGTCGCTATATAGCGACTTTTGCTAAACGTCGCTATATAGCGACGTTAGTAAAAGTCGCTATATAGCGACTTTTAAAGGTCGCTATATAGCGACACTGAGACAATATATTATAGCGACGTTTTTACAGAGAGGTTTTTTTTTTTTTTAAAGCCTTAAAAATTATTTTCTTCCAATGACAAAATTTTTTAAATTTTCATACATGTTTGAGCTCATAGAGAATTAAAAAATGAGAGCATGTACATCAAGCCTTTGAAGCTCATATATTCATGTCCAAGTTTGAGATGAGAAAAATCAAATTAAATAAGAGCATTTACATCAACTGTTTCATCTTGAGCCAAGTCTAAGGCGCCAAGCAAGTCTATCTCCAACTCTATACCGAGTTGATCTCCTATATCATCATCGTACTCTAGTATCGTACGTTCACCTAAAAGTATTTGATCATCTTCTTCAATTAAGCTTAAGTGTGGTGATTGATCTTGATGATTGTTGTCTTCCTCGTCAATATCGTGATCTCCATCCTCCTCCCGTGTGATGTCATTATGCGCATCTTCCTCTTGCCTCATATGGTGATCTACATCTTCTTCGCTAGATTCATCAATTGGATCCGGCATTGGTAGTGGCATCTCCATATCCACATCTCGATCTTTAAAAATCTGCTTACTTCGTGGTGCAACTTGGATCACGTACCACCATCTTGGATCAGAACGATTCGGATGAAAAACCACCTATATTGAAGATGAAAAATCACGTGCCAAATGTCGTCAATTATATATATATCAATGGACTTAAAAAACGAAAGCTTCGACTAATTAAATCATTAGTTTGCACCTGCTCACAGTGCTCGGGAAGAACAAAAGTATCACTTTCATCGGTCCAATGTTTGGTGGAGTCTATTGCAAAGAGACCGCTACTATCTTTTCTCACAGTCGCATGGGGACCGTTGTAAGTAGTTCTAAACCATTTTACATCAAGAATGAAAATAGTAAATCGTCTGAAATCAATTTCATAGATGTCGCGTATGGTTCCACAATAATCAAACTGTGAGGAGAGAAGATTGGTATCCGAAGCACTTGCTCGGCTATCTTGTGTGAAGTTAGCCATGACTCCACAATCATACGTGACTCTCTTTGAATCGATGCGTTCCACGCGAAAATGTCGTTCATATGACCATAATGCACTGTACTTTTTGTACTGTAAAAGAGCATCATTAAAACAATGAAGATGCACCTATTTTATAGTATATATTGCCACAAATAATTACTTAATTATGTCAAGAGATAAGAAACTTACATGCACCATACATCCAGATGATAACTCCTGCTCGCGCTCATTTATTGTCTCTCCATCATGTTCGGCTTTACGTATAGCTAGTTGTAGCCAATCAAGTGACATGTGAGTAGGGAGAAGAGCCAGATCTCGTGGATATGGTTGTGATCGCCTGTACATTACTCTGAATCTCGTCCTTGCATTTATTCTTTCTGCTTTGGCCACTTCATATCTCTCAATCCACTTCTGCATCTCAGGGCTATTGAGGATACAAAACTTATTGAATTTCTCCATTTGCTCTTCGCTCATCTTTCTTTCAATCCCTTTTCCTTGGGGGACCTCGCCAATGATGCGATCATCATCCTTGTTGTGCCAAGCTTGCGGCATATCAGGATCCGTGGATGCAAGAAACTCTGTGATATATACTAATGACTCTTGCACAAGCCATCCCTCTGCCATGCTTGCTTCTGGTCTTGCTCTTTGTCTTACAAACCCCTTTAAAGTTTTCATAAACCGCTCGAGAAAAAACATCCATCGATTATGAACGGTACCTGCTATAGCTACCTCATCAACTATGTGCACAAGCAAGTGGACTTGAGTTGTCATAATGCTTGAGGGAAAGTGCTTCTCAAGCAAGCATACGGCTTCGATGGATTCCACCCTAGCCTTCTCGATGCTCGATATAGAGATCTCTTTTTGAGATATCCACCTATTTCACATGTCCATGCATATGTAAGATATTTGAGATATCCACCTATTTCACATGTCCATGAAGAAAATACATAATGCAAATTGATAGTAAGCATACCTCACAATACCACAGATCTTGAATATAGCATTTCTAACATCTTCTTGTAAGCACCCTTTTATTGTAATTGGAAGGATGAACTATCAAAGCAACAATGAAATCATGTCAACAATATAACATAATAATAATTACGCTAATGCATCACTATTATCGGTACACTAATTCTACTTAGAATACCTGTAAGACCTTGTGCCAATCATGGGACTTGAGGCCACTAAGCTTATTGTCCTTTGAAAATGCTCCTTTCAAGCTTGTTTGAAAAGAGGCAATGTCTGCCTTGATCGCTGCCTCCTCCCTCGTAGAGAGGATCCACGTTGCTTTCGGGAGGACAACTTTTCCTGAAGCATGCACTTGGGGCCACAAACGAGACATCCTATTCATAGTACGCAAGTCTTCTCGCACTCCTCTTGAGTCCTTGGAACCAACCAAGTGTGCCCAAATGGTAGCCCCCACATTCTTAAAGATATGCATGGGATCCAAGAGATGATTGATTTGTAACTGACCCCAATAAGGAAGCTCGTGAAAGATCGATAGCCTCTTCATACCAGGAGGAGGTTCCTCTCCATTCTTCCTCCAAGCTTGAATCCAATCACTTGCTTTCAAATATGATGGTGGTGGATCAAGCTGACCTCCACGTGCGAGATGGTCGAGCGGAAGGTATCGAGCATGACCTTCATAAACATTTTTCCTCATGTGTTTGGAGTAGCGTGCAAGCGATTTCAGAGCGGGTCCACAAACAGGACAAGCATGGTACCCACTTGTAACAAGTCCTGCACGCATGCATGAATATGTTAGTACAAGACATGCATGCAAAAGAGAGTAAAAAAAGCATTATCCCTCATTGTACATGTAAAGACATAACCACGTACCTGCGCACTCTCCATATCCTGGGTAGTCATGCATGGTCCACATCAAGATACCCCTGACCAAAATATCATTGGTATGCCTAGGAGCTCTGGAAATATCAAAGACCTGCACTCCTCTCCATAATATCTGTAACTCCTCTATCAAAGGTGCCATGTACACGTCCATGTTTTTTGCCTTGTACTTTCCTGGCACAAGTAGTGCAAGCATGAGGTGTCCCTTTTTTATTGTTAGCCATGGTGGGATATTGTAATTCACCACGACTATGGGCCATGTCGACCAAGATGTCGAGCGTAACCCGAAAGGATTCACGCCGTCCATGGCTAGCCCAAGATGTAAGTTGCGTGGCTCTCTCGCAAAGTCCGGCCACTGATTATCTATGTGCTTCCAAGCTGCACAATCTGCGGGAATCCTCAATGTGTGATCAGTGGACCGATGAGATGCATGCCATGTCATCAACTCTGCTATGGATTTGCATTGAAACATGTGTTGTATTCTTGCAATGATGGGAAAGTGTCTTAAGACCTTTACCGGTATCCTCTCACCCTGCAAGTCATCTCTATATCGTTGGTCCCCACACTTTGGACAACTAGCCAAATCTCCATGCTCACGACGAAAGAGAATACAATCATTACGGCAAGCATGGATGGTATCATAATCCATACCCACCATTGTTAGCATCTTTTTCGCTTCATCTCTTGATGCGGGCATGGTATTTGGTGCAGGCAACATCTTTTGGAGCAACCTATGACAAAGACACTATCCAAATGATGATTCTCAAAACAAACAATATCCAAATAATGAGTCAATCAAATTAATGCAAGGGCTAACCTCATTAAGGCCGAGACACTTGTATCCGACCACCCATACTGTACTTGTAGATTCAAGATTGAGAGACAAGCACGTAGTTTAGACATCCTGGCACCCTCGTACAATTGTGTTGATTGCAACTCTCAGACTCTGACATCATGTGTACGTGGGATGTAGTGCCCCTAAAAATGGAATCCATCATGTCGACCATACCCTCGTCGTCATCCAGGAGACTATAGTCTTGTTGAAAGTGAGAAGGTATATGTGTACCCTCGTCACCCTCGTCATCCTATCATAAGCTCATTCGTGTAAATAGAGATCTTCTAATTCCGGGTATACAATAAGATTGCGAACTTAAATAGCTTTGACTTACCGATGATCCATCAACATGTGCAACACCAACGGGGGGTACTGGAGGAGAGTACCTGCATAAGCTGATTCAACTGAATGAGCTCCCTCCATGTGCCTTACTGCACTATGATACATCCGCAAGTGGCGCATGATAATACGACGTTGATGTCGTACTTCTCGCTTGCAATGAGTGCAATGACAATATAACCTCTCCGTAAGCCACTTTGTGCTCCCGAGCGTTGGCGCATCATCGGATGAGCTTCCACTCGTCCCTTCCATCTACACTTATAAAACCAAAACATAAGCATGAAGAGGAGATATTGATAATTATGAGCATAGCATGTTTAATTTGAGCTTCTCTTGAGGCTATATAAAAAGAATGACGTCGCTATATAGTAAGGATTGAAACAAAAAATCCTATATAGTAAGGCTATATAGTAAGAGGAGATATTGACAATTATAGGCATAGCATGTTTGAGCTTCACAAGAGGCCACACAAAAAAATAAACAGTAAGCATCGCTAAATAGCGACGCTCTGTTCCGTCGCTATATAGCGACGTTTTTAATTTAAAACATTGCTATATAGCGACGCTTTAAATTAAAAACGTCGCTATATAGCGACGAAAGAGCGTGCTATATAGCGACGCTGTGAGTTAAAACCCGAAACACCGAAACGCGCGGCGTTTTGCTCAAACCATTCCTAATCTCTCAAGTAAGCAATCCAAAATCTCCTCCCACCTATTTTCACTGACCTCCCATCTATTCCAAGCAACCTCCTACTCTATTTCCCACTCCTCACCCTTCTCCTACCTCTTGTACTCCCTCTCTCTCCTTTTTCCCTCTTTGGTTTCCAGAAAGAAAGTTCTTCAAGAGGTGAGTTTGTTTCAACAATGTAGGTTGTTTGTTGGTTAGCTTTGGTTTTGTGAGTGTTTCTACTTATATTGCTAAGTTTTAAACTAGTTTTCATGCTTGATTAGAAAGGATTGAAACAAAAAATGAAATTTCAAGAAAGAAAGAAAGAAACTCACCTCTTCTTCCTGTATTTCTCTTCCTTCTCTTTCTCCTTGTCTCCTCAATCTCCTCCTTTCCTTGTCTCCTCAATCTTCTCTTTCCTTGTCTCCTTTCAAGAAGTTGCTTTTGTGATCTCCTCTTTCCACTAACATCTTATTTGAAAAAATGGGTTGTTTTCTCTCTTTTGTAGGGCCAGTCCACTACACCGAGCGGGACATACTCTCTCTTTTGTGGGGCCAGTCCACTACACCGAGCGGGACATACTTTTACAGGTAAGTGCTTGCTCTTCTTTCCATTTAATATTTTTGTTATTTGCATTAGCCTGCAGCTAGCGCCTTAAGCGCTAGCTGCAGTGATGGACGTAGGAACCCTCTCTTCCCCCTTCTCTTTTTCTCATTTTTCCCCCTTCTCTTTTTTCCCCCTTCTCTTTTTTCCCTCTTCTCTTATTCTCTCTTTCCCCCTTCTCTCTTTCCCCCTCTCTCTTTCCCCCTCTCTCTTTTCCCCTCTCTCTTTTCCCCCTCTCTCTTTTCCCTTCTCTCATTCGCATAAGCTCTTTTTCCGCATGAGCATAAGCTCCTTCTCTATTTTCGCATGAGCATAAGCATGAGCTTATGCTTATGCTTATGCTTATGCTTAAGCATAAGCATGAGCATAAGCTCATGCTTATGCTCATGCATGAGCATGAGCTTATGCGTAAGTTTCCGCATAAGCTCCTTCTCTCTTTTCGCATAAGCTCCTTCTCTATTTCCGCATGAGCATAAGCATGAGCTTATGCGCAAGTTTCCGCATAAGCTTATGCGGAAATAGAGAATGAGAGAAGCTTATGCTTCTCTCATTCTCTTTTTCCGCATAAGCTCCTTCTCTCTTTCCGCATAAGCTCCTTCTCTATTTCCGCATGAGCATAAGCATGAGCTTATGCTTATGCTTATGCTTAAGCATAAGCATAAGCATAAGCTCATGCATGAGCATGAGCTTATGCGCAAGTTTCCGCATAAGCTCCTTCTCTTTTTCCGCATAAGCTCCCTCTCTATTTTCGCATGAGCATAAGCTCCTTCTCTTTTTCTGCATGAGCATAAGCATAAGCTCATGCCATAAGCTCATGCATGAGCATGAGCTTATGCGTAAGTTTCCGCATAAGCTTATGCGGAAATAGAGAATGAGAGAAGCTTATGCTTCTCTCATTCTCTATTTCCGCATGAGCATAAGCATGAGCATCCACATAAGCTCATGCTTATGCTCATGCATGAGCATGAGCTTATGCGCAAGTTTCTGCATAAGCTTATGCGAAAATAGAGAATGAGAGAAGCTTATGCTTCTCTCATTCTCTTTTTCCGCATAAGCTCCTTCTCTCTTTCCGCATAAGCTCCTTCTCTCTTTTTCTGCATAAGCTCATTCTCTCTTTCCCCCTCTCTCTTTTCCCCTCTCTCTTTTCCCCCTCTCTCTTTTCCCTTCTCTCATTCGCATAAGCTCTTTTTCCGCATGAGCATAAGCTCATTCTCTATTTTCGCATGAGCATAAGCTCATTCTCTATTTCCGCATGAGCATAAGCATGAGCTTATGCTTATGCTTATGCTTAAGCATAAGCATAAGCATAAGCTCATGCTTATGCTCATGCATGAGCATGAGCTTATGCGCAAGTTTCCGCATAAGCTTATGCGGAAATAGAGAATGAGAGAAGCTTATGCTTCTCTCATTCTCTTTTTCCGCATAAGCTCCTTCTCTTTTTTCGCATAAGCTCCTTCTCTATTTTCGCATGAGCATAAGCTCATTCTCTATTTCCGCATGAGCATAAGCATGAGCTTATGCTTATGCTTATCATAAGCATAAGCATAAGCATAAGCTCATGCTTATGCTCATGCATGAGCATGAGCTTATGCGCAAGTTTCCGCATAAGCTTATGCGGAAATAGAGAATGAGAGAAGCTTATGCTTCTCTCATTCTCTTTTTCCACATAAGCTCCTTCTCTCTTTCCGCATAAGCTCCTTCTCTATTTCCGCATGAGCATAAGCATGAGCTTATGCTTATGCTTATGCTTAAGCATAAGCATAAGCATAAGCTCATGCTTATGCTTAAGCATAAGCATGAGCATGAGCTTATGCGCAAGTTTCCGCATAAGCTTATGCGGAAATAGAGAATGAGAGAAGCTTATGCTTCTCTCATTCTCTTTTTCCGCATAAGCTCCTTCTCTTTTCCTGCATAAGCTCCTTCTCTATTTCCGCATGAGCATAAGCATGTTCTCTTTTTCCGCATGACCATAAGCATGAGCTTATGCTTATGCTTATGCATAAGCATGAGCTTATGCTTATGCTTATGCATAAGCATGAGCATGAGCTTATGCGTAAGTTTCCGCATAAGCTTATGCGGAAATAGAGAATGAGAGAAGCTTATGCTTCTCTCATTCTCTTTTTCCGCATAAGCTCCTTCTCTCTTTCTGCATAAGCTCCTTCTCTATTTCCGCATGAGCATAAGCTCCTTCTCTTTTTCCGCATGAGCTCCTTCTCTCTTTCCGCATGAGCATAAGCTCATGCTTATGCTCATGCATGAGCATGAGCTTATGCGTAAGTTTCCGCATAAGCTTATGCGGAAATAGAGAATGAGAGAAGCTTATGCTTCTCTCATTCTCTTTTTCCGCATAAGCTCCTTCTCTATTTCCGCATGAGCATAAGCATGAGCTTATGCTTATGCTTATGCTATACCAACTATCACACTCCTATTCTCTAATTCCAATCTGTTCTGACAGATCACGGGAGTAGCACCCTGATTTATCCTCCCAGCCTATTCTGCCAAGACTTTCAAGCCAGAGAGAGATCTACTTTTTAATTACGTAAAAACCATCCTTCTCTTCTCTCACTAGCCTTAGCAGACCCCAAATCCCTAGATAGATCTAGATGCCACATGTCATCCATATAGGGCCTTCCTAATGCAACATTTCACCCCTCTCTTGGGATGCATTTAATTCCTTGCCCCTAGGCACAATCTTTGCACTAGGCCCTTGGTCTCAGATCTATCTAGTCTGGTGCTATCAGCCCTCACCTAGGACCTTGACATTAATCCCTCCCGATCATTTACATAAAGCGCAAACACATCTATTACAAAGATAGATTCTATAAGGGAAATGTCGACTGATTCTTCCGAGGTCATGCTACCTCGGCTAGAGCGTAACATTCCTTCCCTCTTCAGACATCAGCGTCCTCGATAATAAAGTCTGGGAACACTCTCCGCAACTGATATACGGATTCCCAGGTAGCTTCGAAACCAAAAGCATAAGCATAAGCATAAGCTCGTGCTTATGCTCATGCATGAGCATGAGCTTATGCGCAAGTTTCCGCATATGCGTGAGCATATGCGAAAACATGAGCATAAGCTCATGCTCACCCATGAGCATAAGCATAAGCTCATGCGGAAAAGAGAAGGAGCTTATGCGGAAATAGAGAATGAGTTTCCGCATAAGCTCCTTCTCTTTTTCTGCATAAGCTCCTTCTCTTTCTCTTTTGCGTGAGCATATGCGGAAACATGAGCATAAGCTCATGCTCACCCATGAGCATAAGCATAAGCTCATGCGGAAAAAGAGAAGGAGCTTATGCGGGAATAGAGAATGAGTTTCCGCATAAGCTCTTTCTCTTTTTCCGCATAAGCTCTTTCTCTTTCTCTTTTGCGTGAGCATATGCGGAAACATGAGCATAAGCTCATGCTCACCCATGAGCATAAGCATAAGCTCATGCGGAAAAAGAGAAGGAGCTTATGCGGAAATAGAGAATGAGAGAAGCTTATGCTTCTCTCATTCTCTATTTCCGCATAAGCTCCTTCTCTTTTTCCGCATGAGCATAAGCATGCGAAAACTCATTCTCTATTTTATGCATAAGCTCCTTCTATATTTCCGATGCCTATGCTTAAGCATAAGCTCATGCTTATGCTCATGCATGTGCATGAGCTTATGCTTAAGTTTCCGCATAAGCTCATGCTTATGCGTGAGCTTATGCGAAAATAGAGAATGAGAGAAGCATAAGCTCATTCTCTATTTCTGCATAAGCTCATTCTCTATTTCCCACTCTATTTTCCCCTTCTCTCATTTCCCCCTTCTCTCCTTCTCTATTTTCCCTCATCTCTTTCCCCTTCTCTATTTCCCCCTTCTCTCATTCTCTATTTCCTCATTCTCATTCTTTTCTTTCCTTTACATCTTCTTTCCCTTGTATCTTTCCCTCTTCTTTCCCTCTTTCCTTTCCCTCTTCTTTCCTTTCCCTCTTCTTTCTTCTTGCCTATGCCTATGTCTATGAGAATGCTCATGTTTGTTTTTTGTTTTCTGTTTTCGTGTTTGTGTCTATGTTAGACATGGGATCACGTCGCTCATCCGACGAGTATGGACAGCCTCGCAGGAGGAGAGCTCACGATCTATATGCTCCAGAGGACTTTGATTCCTCTCAGGCGACTACTCCGAGGACTACCCCTGGTCTGACTCCTCTCGGTCCTAGCACTGCGACTACCCCTGGTCCGACTCCTCTTCCACGTAGCACTACGACTACCCCTCAGGGGACTCCTTTGCTAGCCGCGCATGGCTTTGTCGGGACTCCTGACGAGTTTGTAGCGCAGATGAGCGATGAGGAGGCAGCGAGATTCTTCTCTCTGCTCTCTCAGAGGACCTCCGCAATTCCTTCCCCTACACCGACGGGTGGACATACTGCCCAGCCATCCCCTCGCGCCCCTTCGACCGCGGGATCATCACCTGCGCATGCCTCCCGCAAGGGAAGGAAGAGTAGGATGGGTAGCTCATGTTGTGCTGACTCAGGAGATGTAGACGAGTCAGCACACTCATGCTCCTTTAGGTCTCCACTTGGTCCGGAGACACAGTATCACTCAGGTCCCTTTCCCTCTCCTACTCCCACAGCTACTCCTCGATC